>NC_090753.1:1220656-1223156 GCF_036898095.1 Palaemon carinicauda | reverse complement strand
TCATCATGATTTCATCCAAATATAGTACTCGAGTAATCTCTTATAGTTTCATTTCTAATCGTGTCCTGCCATTCAACTCCCAATATCCTTCTGAGGGCTAACACCAATCTTACTAAACTCATATATAGCCTGATTTTTATATGTAATATTAGGCAATTTTATTTCCAAATTTTACTTAAACTAGTCAAAGTCTGATTTATTTTTTTCAATCTTACATTAAACTCAAATTCTAAAAATCCTGCATTAGAGATCATAGTTCCCAAATATTCAAAGGATTCTACCTCATAAATTCTTTCTCCTTCCAATGATATTTCATCTCCCATTGCATATTCCGTTCTCATGATCTTTGTCTTTCTTCTTTCTATTTTGAGCCCAACCTCATGTGATGTTTCATGCATTCTGGTAAGTTTGCTTTGTAAGTCCAGTGGTGGTCTACTAATAAGGATGGCGTCATCTGCATACTCTAAGTCAGTTAATTTCCTGTCACCAATCCAGGCAAATCCTTCTCAACCATCCCCAACTGTTCCATGTATTACAAAATTCATGAGGAGGATAAACAACATAAGTGGCACCACATTCCCTTGGAGTACTCCACTGTTCACTGGAAATTCATCTGATAGGACTCCACTAACATCAACTTTGCACTTGCAATGCTCATGAACAGACCTAATCAAATTTACATATTTAAGAGGAACTCCATAATAACATAGGACTATCCACAAATTTGGCCGGTGCACATTATTAAAGGCTTTTTTCGTAGTCCACAAATGCCATCAAAAGTGGAGTTCTATATTCAACACATTGCTGTACCACATATCTTAAAATGAAAATTTGGTCAGTACAACTTCTACATTTTCGAAATCCTGCCTGTTCATCTCTAAGCTTTTCATAATAGTCATTCTTACCTATAGATCTGAAAGTCATCCTACACTGTATATCTGTAGATGTGATAGTCATTCTTAGCTCTAATTCTGAGAGTCATCCTTACTTGTAGATCTAAATGGCATCCTTACCTGTAGATATGAATGTCATCCTTACCTGTAGATCTGAATGTTATCCTTATTTATAGACCTGAGAGTCATCCTTAGCTGTAGATCTGAATGTCATACTTACCTATAGATCTGAGAGTCATCCTTGTCTGTAGCTCTGAATGTCATCCTTACCTCTAAATCTGAGAGTCATCCTTACTTGGACATCTGAATGGCATCTTTACCTGTAGATGTGAGAGCCATCCTTACCTGTAGATCTGAATGTTATCCTTACCTATAGATCTAGGCGTCATCCTTACCTGTAGATCTGAATGTCATCCTTACCTATAGATCTGAGAGTTATCCTTTCCTGTAGATCTAAATGTCATCTTTACCTATAGATCTAAGAGTCATTCTTACCTATAGATCTGAATGTCATCCTTACCTATAGATCTGAGAGTCACCAATACTTGTAGATCTGAATGTCATCCTTACCTATAGATCTGAGAGTCATCCTTGCTTGTAGATGTGATTGTCATCCTTACCTCTAAATCTGAGAGTCATCCTTGCTTGTAGATCTGAATGTCACCCTTACCTCTAAATCTGAGAGTCATCCTTGATTGTAGATCTGAATGTCATCCTTACCTCTAAATCTGAGAGTCATCCTTGCTTGTAGATCGGAATGTCACCCATACCTCTAAATCTGAGAGTCATCCTTGCTTGTAGATCTGAATGTCATCCTTACCTCTAAATCTGAGAGTCATCCTTGCTTGTAGATCTGACTGTCATCCTTACCTATAGATCTGAGAGTCATCCTTGCTTGTAGATGTGATTGTCATCCTTACCTCTAAATCTGAGAGTCATCCTTGCTTGTAGATCTGAATGTCATCCTTACCTCTAAATCTGAGAGTCATCCTTGCTTGTAGATCTGAATGTCATCCTTACCTCTAAATCTGAGAGTCATCCTTGATTGTAGATCTGAATGTCATCCTTACCTCTAAATCTGAGAGTCATCCTTGCTTGTAGATCGGAATGTCACCCATACCTCTAAATCTGAGAGTCACCCTTGCTTGTAGATCTGAATGTCTTCCTTACCTCTAAATCTGAGAGTCATCCTTGCTTGTAGATCTGATTGTCTTCCGTACCTCTAAATCTGAGAGTCACCCTTGCTTGTAGATCTGAATGTCTTCCTTACCTCTAAATCTGAGAGTCATCCTTGCTTGTAGATCTGATTGTCTTCCGTACCTCTAAATCTGAGAGTCACCCTTGCTTGTAGATCTGAATGTCTTCCTTACCTCTAAATCTGAGAGTCATCCTTGCTTGTAGATCTGATTGTCTTCCGTACCTCTAAATCTGAGAGTCATCCTTGCTTGTAGATCTGATTGTCATCCTTACCTCTAAATCTGAGTCATCCTTGCTTGTAGATCTGATTGTCTTCCTTACCTCTAAATCTGAGAGTCATCCTTGCTTGTAGATCTGATTGTCTTCCGTACCTCTAAATCTGAGAGTCATCCTTGCTTGTAGATCTGATT
>NC_090753.1:1208156-1210656 GCF_036898095.1 Palaemon carinicauda | reverse complement strand
TAGAGTTTGGGGTCTTTTGACTGGCCAGACAGTGCTATAAGATCCTTCTCTCTAGTTACGGTTCATTTTCCTTATGCCCACACACACACACGCGCGCACACACACACACGCACACACACACCAAATAGTCGGGTCTATTATTTACATATTCTCCTCTGTCCTCATACACCAGATAACTCTGAGATTACCAAACAATTCTTCTTCACCCAATGGGTTAACTACTGCACTGTAATTTTTTAGTGGCTACTTTCCTCTTTGTAGGGGTAGAAGAAACTCTTTAGCTATAGTAAGCAGTTCTTCTAGGAGAAGGACACTCCTGAATCAAACCATTATTCTCTAGTATTGGGTCGTGCCATAGCCTCTGTACCTTGGTCTTTCACTGTCTTAGGTTAGAGTTCTTTTGCTTGGGGGTACACTCGGGCACACTATTCTATCTCATTTCTCTTCTTCTTGTTTTGTTAAAGTTTTTATAGTTTATATAGGACATATTTATTTTAGTGTTGTTGCTCTTCTTACAATATTCTATTTTTCTTTGTTTCCTTTCCTCACAGGGCTATTTTCCATGTCGGAGCCCCTGGGCTTATAGCATCTAGTTTTTCCAACTATGGTTGTAGCTTAGCAAGTAATAATAAAATAATCATACCTAAATATCCCGTATATATGTATATATATGTGTGTGTATATATATCATATTGATATATACATATAAAGAGAGAGAGAGAGAGAGAGAGAGAGAGAGAGAGAGAGAGAGAGAGAGAGAGAGAGAGAGAGCCATAAGAGAAAAAATTCCAACTAAAATTTCCAGCTTTATGTTATTTAATCCGTGGAGGAAATACTTTGCTTAAAGAGGTAGCCGGACGCCAGTCACGCCTCAAGAATAAATCTTTGACAAAGACCTTAATGAAAAGCTTTTGTTTTCTCATTCTCTTTTTATCTCGACCTTCAAGCCCAAAACCCAATATATCTGCTTCTCTTTAAGGTTGAACATTTGATTGTACTCTTGTCTACATTTTTCTTATTTTCTTGTAGTTTCGTTGTATATATTTGCTTATTTGTTGCTGTTTATTTACTTGTTTATAATATTTTCATATTTTATTTCCATATTCCATTTTTATATTTCTTCAAATCAATTTCTTTGTTAGTGAATCTTTCTCATCCACAACCTCAGTAAGGTGCTTCTTTCATTTTGAACAATACTATGGACAAGGATTCACTTTCTCTAGAAAAGATTTCTTATAGTTGTCTAATGTTATTTACTTTTATCGACGCTTCAAACTTTTCATTGTAAGCAAGTCCTTCGAATATCTGAGAAGATATTGGATATTTTTATATATTATGAATTCTATATTTTTTTCCAAAGCAAAACCATCTCATTCTCAAATTACTTGTATTATCCAGTTAGAAAATCTTGTTTAAGTTAGATAATTCGCTTCTATGGTATTATTATTATTATCATTATTATTATTATTATTATTATTATTATTATTATTACATGTGATGATTGTAAGGGATGTGGATCTTTTCAGATTACGAAGCCCTTAATTAGCTTAGCTCGAATAAAGAGATAGGAGAATGGGAAAATAGAATCTTGAAAAGAAATATAAAGTTTGAAAACTCAAGATTGATAAACAGATTATAAGAGGCTGGGAAAACAGAAGCTAGAAAAGAAATTCAAAGTTAGAGAGTAGAAAGAAACCGTTACCGGAGATTCCCTTCGAAATGTATCAAGTCCTGTAAGTCTGCGAAGAGTTTTAGTACTAAAATATACAGCTTCCCTTCATGTGCAATCAAAAGAATAATGCAAATAGAGCTCATTATAATTTTTATTGTAAGGTTACCTTGAAGAATTTCTTAAGCAAAGCGTAATTTATGTATTTTCTTTTTAAACTGAAACTTTTTTAAACTATCATTTCCGCTTTGAAATTCCTTGAAAGTAAAACCTTACAATAAGTTCTCCTTTACAGTGTAATTGTGGAGAGGTCAACGTCATTTATTATATAGGTCAATGCTCTTGGGTGTGAAATAACGTGCAATGGAATTTGCACGTTCCACTTGATATTTTTTGTTTTCTGACTGTTATGGTTGTTTGTTTTTTATTCTCTTTTTATTTGACAGTGCCTGTTTGTATATTTGTCGTTTCCTACCATCTGTTTTCATTTTGCTTTCATATAATCGTTGTTTTCAATGCCAGATTGCATCCCAAGTAAGGCTTCCCCAACAATAAGAGTGATTTTAGTGATTGTTATATTTGTGATTCTTACATTTCTCCATTCGAATACTTCTGGATCAATATTGTTATCATGCAACCATGAATAATACCTCGATGCATTCTCCAGATGTTCTTTACATACTAAAACCTAATCATTCTATTGCATTTGTCTCCCAATGGGAGCATCCCCGTAATAGGAATTACTATCAGTGTACTTCCTGGTAACTGTAGGCATTACATGGGGTATTTGCATCGTTCCATCGGCCCCTGACTGTACTTGCTTTATATCCT
>NC_090753.1:1193156-1195656 GCF_036898095.1 Palaemon carinicauda | reverse complement strand
GAGGATGATTGCACAAGCCCATTGTAAGGGTCAACAGTTCAAAATTTGTCCCATGGCTTATTGGATGTCATTGATAACAGGACCAAACTGTCCCTATAACTTTGAAGAGGGTTTCAGAAGGGATCCCTGGTCCACCCTCTGAGGCATCAGTGGTCGCTATCTAACCCTATTAAACTATAAGAAAAAAAAAAAAATAAAGCATCACGTAAGAGTTCATACAATATTGTAAATAAAACATTTATCAAAATAAAATAAAAAAAAAATAAATAAAAAAAGCAGAAATTCAAGCCAACTGGGTCAGTACGTACCTAGCATTTGAATCCTATCGCCGACATAATATCAAGTGATCAAGAGATTCATTATCTAAATTTTGCACCAGGGAAAAATATTGACATGACTTTAAGGATCCCATTAAGCCTTGGTATGGTCATATAGCCATCGGTAACTAGTCAGAAAATGTCATTATCGTGCCTTGGCAACTTACTGTTTAAGATATCAGATGTGATGTTGACCGATAGGTTGCCATAGCACGATTATGAAATCTTGAGACGCTGCAAATGCAGATGTAGGTTAATCCTCAGCCATTCGTTGCTGTCCCAATAATCCTATCATATAGTTATCATGACAATCACGTCTAACACCCGTGAGAACAATGCATCATAATAAATAAACAATATAACAACACACTCTCAATGATTATTTGATTAATATCTAACATTCAGGCATCCATAACAAAACTTGAAAAAAAAAATTCTAGAAATATTTCATTAATCTAATTTTTATATAACTTGCACTTTTATACAGATCTTCAGTTCAAAGTAACTCACAGTCAACATTATTTATTAAGAATGCAATGCAGTCTTACCGATAAGGAAAGTGATATAGTTATCTGAAATCTTTAGTAGAAACTTTCTACGAGCAGAGTTTTGAATCCCGGGATAATTTCTTTCTGCAGTTTCAAGAAACGTCAACACTGAGCACCCGTTGAAATCCCTGAAGCAGAGACCGCGGCAGGAGACACATACTCCTAAATGCCTACCGAATGACTGAGTCTGACCGAGAAAAATCAAGGTAATATGAACAAGACTCAGCGTGACTCACCGCATCGCTGCCAAACCTCCGAGAAGAAAAAGGTAGAGCGATGTTTCCTCGGGTGTGTTCACTATGGTCTACAGGAAGAGACTAGCGTAGGACACTAGCTGGACTCTCCAGCTTATCGTAGGTCGTTCACAGCGACAAAGCCTTTTTTCACTGGCTCTCCTTTGAAAAGACTCCTGATCTCTTTATAACACCAGTGACAAAGCAGATCTATTGATGAGTGATTAGACAAACCGCTTTTGGGCGGTAACTGTGCCAGGTTTCCGAAGTCAAGAACCGGCTTTTGTTGGATCTTTTAAAGTAAAAGGAAAAAATGAGGCTGTCTTGGAAAGGGCGTTGAAACCTTTATTCTGTTTAATAAAAATTGTCTAGGGTGTGGCGTCATGAGATATCAAAATGGTAATCTCTCTCTCTCTCTCTCTCTCTCTCTCTCTCTCTCTCTCTCTCTCTCTCTCTCTCTCTCTCTGCTACACAAGCACATTCATGTACGCCTGGATAGATAGATAAGCTATATAGATCAACATACAGATAATATAAATGCTTAAATTCTCATATGCACTCTGTTCATGACTGCTTGTCATGTGAATGGTAATAGGCCTACATGAAATAAAGTTAGTTATCGGAACACGTTTCAGGATGTAAATAACCATCTTTATCTTAATCTAGTATACCTTATTATCACTATTACCATGATTGCAACGCGTCAAAATATCTAGATAAATACACACACACATAAATTCAACCTTTCTCATTCCCTCCCGCTTTCCTAACTACATCAGATTCGGCGGTTTGAGGGATATTGTGGTTTCCAAGATTACCTCTCGGAGTACACTCCTCTCACCAGGGTATGACTACGCACTCTCCCCCTACCCGAGGGACGCAGAGAGACTGAGTAGTCATATATATATATATATATATATATATATACATATATATGTGTATATATATATATATATATATATATATATATATATATATATATACATATATATATGTATATATATATATATATATATATGTGTGTGTGTGTGTGTGTGTGTGTTTGTGTAGCTAGACAAGCTGCTGTATATTATTATTATTATTATTATTATTATTATTATTATTATTATTATTATTGTTATTATTACAGCTGTCATTGTATGATCTCTTTTATCATGTTCCTGTTTACTGTAGTTTTTGCAGCATCATTATGTGTGTTTTTGTTGTTGTCTTTGTAACTGTTTTGAAACCACCACTGTCATCACCATTAGTACCGGCAGCTATAGTTTGATTCACCTTACAAAATTTATCCCCAAACAGTTAGATTAATTATTTTCCATATACTTCTTCTAAACGTGAGATTCTTGTTTAATGGGCACTCATGAACACCAGAGACAAGTGACAGGTCAATGTACTAGAGACA
>NC_090753.1:1180656-1188156 GCF_036898095.1 Palaemon carinicauda | reverse complement strand
TATATATATATATATATATATATATATATATATATATATATATATATATATATACCAAATACTTCTCTTTATTATATATGGAACATATATTTCATGATGATGATGATGATCATCATCATCATCTCTTCCTACGCTTATTAACGTAAAGGGCCTTGCTTAGATTTCGTCAGTCGTTTCTAACTTGAACTTTTAAATCAATATTTCTCCATTCATCATCTCCTACTTCACGTTTCATATTCTTCGGCCATGTAGGGCCGGGTCTTCCAATTCTTCTAATACCTTGTGGAGCCCTGTTGAAACTTTGGTGAACTAATCTCTCTCCATCTACCCCTCATCATGATCTCATCCACATATGCCACTGGGGTAATCTCGCTTATAGTTTCATTTCTAATCCTGTACTGCCATTTAATTCCCAATATCCTTCTGAGGGCTTTGTTTTCAAATCTACTGAATCTGTTGGAGATTGCTCATTCTTATACCAAGACTCATGCCCATACAGTTACACCGATCTCGCTAAACTGATATATAGCCGGACTTCTATGTGTAATTTCAGGCGATATGATTTCCAAAGTTAACTTAACCTAGCCATTGCCTGATTTGGTTTTTTCAATCTTCCATTGAACTCAAGTTCTAAAGACCTTGTATTAAAGACCAGAGTTCCTAAATAATTAAATAATGCTACCTCATTAATCCTTTCTCCTTGCAATAATATTTCATCTTCCATTGCATATTCCGTTCTCATCATCTCTGTCTTTCTTCTGTATATCTTGAGCCCAACCTCATGTGATAATTCATGCATTCTGGTATGCAAACATTCATTTTTTTTCAGCATGTATATATATGTATATATATATATACATATATATATATATATGTATATATATATATATATATATATATATATATATATATATATACACTATATTCATGGGTGTTTGTATTAGTGTGTGCCTTTCTACCTATGTGTCTATCCGGTGAAATAAAGTATCTCTCTCTCTCTCTCTCTCTCTCTCTCTCTCTCTCTCTCTCTCTCTCTCTCTCAATACACACTTCCCATACCTTCGAAAGCGTAATAGCCCACAATCTTAGATCAACTAACGTTGGCGAGCCCTAGCAAAACCACTCAGCTCCCTAATGTCTTCCTGCCCCGAAAGGGACGTGGCCCTTGGCATTGGCCAAACCCAGAGGGAATCCTTCGCCACGCCTGAGGAGAAAACGAAAACACGACTTGAACTCTTCTTTGGCCTTTCGATCAATATGTTCAACTTACAACAGGAAATACTTCAAAGCGAGTCTCACCTGTCTCTTATTGTTTCTACTTTTTTCTATCTTTGTAATCATTATTATTTAGATTATTGTACTACCAAAATTGTTTTCATTATTAATCATTACATCATTGAGGGGAACACTCTCGTTATAATTATTATTATTATTATCATTATTATTATTATTATTATTACTAGCAGGTGCAACTCATGACAGATATTCTTTACGAGATCGGCATTGTCCCTTGTTGATGTCGCTCACTAACACGCAGTTCTCTGTAATGTTGCTACATTAATATCATATTTATGAAAGCCACATGATAGCTGTGTCTTTTCAATTGTAGATATTACCAGGAAATTTGGTAGGAACAGAGATACTTTGTTTTTCCATCAACCCCTGACATTTTCACTTGGATATGTGAATTATTCTAGGCACAATTTACTCCACTGCCAAAAATAACCATTCAACCCAAACCGAAATAAACGTTTCCTGTGGCTTTTCTATGGCAGATATAAACATGAAAATTGGTATGGACAAAGTAAATATCCATCCCATAAATCCCTAAGAAATCCATTTACATATGTAAAGTATTTTACGAGTAATTTACGGCGCCGCAAAAAATCCGCCTCCCGTGGATATCGAAAAATGGCTACTGTGACTTTTCTATGGCAAGTATCAATACGAAAACTGATATGAATGTAGTTCACATAGCACCCATAAATCCCTGTGAAAATCATTTGGATATCTGTATGAACAGGTATGAACATGAAAATTGGCAGAAACGAAGTTTATATATTTCTAAATAATCCTTTAACATTTCATTCAAATATATTTATTGGTATAGGAGTTATTGACTCTGCCGCTGTAAATATCATCTGCATTCCCCCGCCCACCCCGCCCCCACCAACTCTCTCCGAAATCTATGGTTAGGGAATGACTGGGCTACGGGTTGGGTAACATATCTTCAAAAAAAATTTGGCATTTCATATAAGGTCACTCACTTCGTTCGCAACGACAAAAATAATAATAATATATACACACACGACAAGGTTCGCTTGAGACGAGAGGTTTCAAACTGTGCGGTTCCTCTGCACCAGGGAATTGAGTGTGAACGAGCATGTCGGTTTCTTCGCGATAGAGGACGTGAAGAAAAGAGTGGTCTTTGTGTATATGTTACAGTAAGAACACGTACCTAGGGATTACGCGTAATCCCTGAATATTTCAGTGAATACACGTATTCCCCGTTTCACTCAGGGATTTCGCGTAATCACTGAAATTTCCAGTGATTACGCAAAATCCCTGAAATTAGACCTGTCATTTTACGTGTTCTTACTATTGAGCATTCAGTGAATTCGTGTAACCTTCATCTATGAACGTTTTAATTAAACACAGTACAATTACACACATACAATTACACACAGCATAGTTTAACTTAACGACCTTTCAGTTTCGTTAGTGAGTGTTTGTGTTTAAACGACTGAGACATGAGCAAATGGTTCAGTTTTCAAAAGTGTCTGAACTACTGCTCGTTGCTTCATTCTTCCTCTTCTTCAAGCAACTCTGACGTTGCTTCATTCTTCCTCTTCCTCCAGCAAATTCAAGAAGTCTATCGAGGAAAGGTTTACACAAAACCTCAAGGATCATTTTAAAGAAAACAAAAAAGGATGAATTCCAAAGTGTGACTATCAGAAGACCATCGATGCCCTGAAAGCAGCAGCTGATAACTCACATGCCAAGGGGCGGCACGGATATTATCTGTTGAAGAAGTAAGTTTTCACTTCAATGTATTATTTTACTCAGTCTCTCTCTCTCTCTCTCTCTCTCTCTCTCTCTCTCTCTCTCTCTCTCTCTCTCTCACTCTCTAATTGTGTCTGTCTCTCTCTAATGTTAACTGTGTTTTCAGGTATGAAGTACTCCAGTGCGGGCCTCCAGAAAAACTGATAAAGAGACGTTCGACACGACAGGAGTCGGCACTCTACTATGTGAGCATCGGGGAGACGTTTGACGTTGTCAAGAGCGCCCACTTCTCAACAGGCTATGGCGGAAGAGACCGGATGTTGAAAGAATTACAAAAGAAATATGCAAACATTCCAACTAAGGCCGTTGAGCTGTTCAAGTCACTCTGTCAAGAATGTAAAAAGAAACGAAAACGGCCGATGACGAAGGGGGTTGTCGTTCGTCCAATACTCACCAAGGAATTCTCGTCAAGGGGTCAGGTGGATTTAATTGACATGCAAAGCATGCCCAGTGGATCCAACAAGAAATGGATCATGGTGTACCAGGATCACCTGACGAAGTTTTGCATCCTTCGAGCCTTGACGTCTAAAAGAGCTGCAGAGGTCACTTTTCATCTACTGGACATTTTTCTTCTCTTTAGTGCCCCCGTTATTCTCCAAAGCGGTAACGGATCCGAGTTCACTTCACAAGTCATTACAGAGCTTAAGGGAGTTTGGCCAAAACTAACACTGGTGCATGGTAAGCCTCGCCATCCCCAAAGTCAGGGGTCGGTTGAGCGCGCAAACGGTGATATTAAAGATATGCTGGTGGCATGGATGGCTGACAATAACTCAAAAGACTGGCCTACAGGCATCAAGTTTGTTCAGTTCCAGAAAAACAGTGCTCTCCATTCCGGGATAAAGTGCTCTTCATATTCTGCAATGTTTGGCTGTGAGGCTCGTGTAGGACTTACTACTTCGTCTTTGCCGATGGAAGTGATTGCTTAGATGGAGACTGAGGAGGATCTTCTTGCTGTCACACCAATCAGGCCAGACTCTGACAATGACAACTCTCTCTCCCAAACTGATGGTGTTGCAAAACAGACCCAAGCTACAAGTGATGAAACACCAACACATGATTTGACAGAGGATGTTCTGCTCCCAGTCTAACATGGCAGCACTACAACACAATACACTGGTGACAATGTGACAAGTCAGCCAATGGCAGCTGAAATCCTTGATCTACCCACAGGACCTTCCTCGCCCACAGCAACACCATCTGCCTACAATGTTGAGAGTCCTGTTTCTTCTGGAGAATCAGATGAGCCCGTAACGTCTCTCTCACCCTCTCCATCTGACAGTCCTGTTTCCTCTGTTGAAAACCACTGAGTTGCAGAACGCATCAAAGAAATCAAAAGGCGTTGTCGTGAAGCAGCCGATGTACAAACTTCTCAAGCAGAAAGGATGGTGAAAAGAAGTCGCGTAGATCTGCGAGCTGGCGAACATGGAGACAATGTAGCTGTGCCAGTTCCACTTGTTGATCGTGGGAGAGGCGATCCTAGAAATATCCTTGGTGTCATAATTGACAGACGAGAAGACACAGACCAGTACAGGATAGCCGTAAAAGCTGGTATTCTCAGTGGTCTGTATTCCAGAAATCAATTCGATCTGTGCCCTCAGCGCCTTCTAAACACTGACGACATGAACACTAAAAAAACAGTTTCACTGTGCTCGGCGGTGATTTCTCAATCCGCTTCAGGTGGACAAGGCTTCACAAGATGCAACTGTAATGGCGCCAAAAAGTGTAGTACAAGGCGATGTAAATGCCTTAAAGCTGGGGTTCTGTGTAACTCACGATGTCATAGCAGCCTCAATTGTTGTAACAAGTAACATGTCAATGGTTTCTGCCATTCTTTAGGACTTTTAAATGCTTAGTTTTAGGTCATGGAACAGTTTACGTTGTGTGTGTGTGTTTGACCAATAAAATTCTGTATGTTTGCATCTTTTAATGTTAATTTTATTTATCATCTAGTTACTTACTAATATGCTCGTCGCAACGTTGGCATTGATGATGAAATGAGCATAAGGGATTACACGTAATTACTGGGACCTTTTTTCAGGGATTTCGCGTAATCACTGGAAAATTCAGTGATTACGGGAAATCCCTGAGTGAAACGGGGAATACGTGTATTCACTGAAATATTCAGGGATTACGTGTAATCCCTAGGTACGTGTTCTGTGACGGCGCCGAGTAAGGTTGTGAACTCAAAGGCAGGTTGGAAACGACTGAGTTATATTATTGTAGAACTCTCTCCTTATATACAAAACCTCAAGGCAACAGGACATAACAAGTTCACAAGACAGACAATATTACAGAGGAAAAACCAGACATGAATTTTCATGTTCGTTTTAGTGCGAGAGAAGAGCGAAGATACAAGAATAATATATACAAAAGGAATTATGTACAATTGTGTGAAACACGGTTGGTACATGGCTCCCCCCCTAAAAATGACATACTGTACATGTTAAATAGGGCGCCCTGATCTAGAGAGGCGAACTGTAGGCGGGTCATCTGGCAGAAGATAAGCAGGTTTTAGACGATCAATGGAGACCCAGTCTTCTTTGCCCCGAATGTTTAGGAGGAATGCTTTCGGACTGCGTCGGATCACAAGGAAAGGGCCCGTGTAAGGGGGCGTTAGTGGTGGCTTGCTGGTGTCGTTGCGCAGGAAGACGTGCGTTGCAGAGTGCAAGTCCGTTGGTATGTGATGCTCCGCTGGGGGCTTGTAAGTCTGGCGGCACGAAGTAAATTTTCCCACGACGTGACGTATGCGCTGGAGATCGTCGGAGGAGGTTGTAGAAGGAAAAAATTCGGCAGGGACGACCAACGGGTCGCCATACACCATTTCAGCTGCCGAGACGTCGAGGGCGTCTTTAGGAGTGGTCCTTAGTCCCAGGAGGACCCAGGGAAGCTGAGTAAACCAGTTGCAATCCTTGCAGCGGGACATCAAAGCTGCTTTGAGGGTGCGATGAAAACGTTCAACCATTCCATTGGCAGCGGGGTTGTAGGCCGTTGTCTGATGTAGGGTGATGCCCAGGAGATTCGCTAATGACGTCCACAATTGAGAGGTGAAAGTGGTTCTCCTGTCAGAAGTAATATGCTCAGGGATACCGAAACTTGAAATCCATCCAGAGAGTAAGGCAGATGTACATGACGCGGACGTTGCAGTTTCCATGGGAATGGCTTCAGACCAACGAGTGGAGCGGTCGATGACGGTAAACAGGTAACGATGTCCTTGTGATGTGGGTAGGGGGCCTACAACGTCGACGTGAATGTGTGCGAAACGACGCTGAGGTTGAGGAAAGGTGCCCACTCCTGAATCCGTGTGTCGATGTACTTTGGAAGTTTGGCAAGAAGTACAGGCGCGGACCCAATCCTTAGCATCCTTAGAAATGCCATGCCAAATGAACTTTGCCTTCAGCCGCTGTGCAGTAGAACGGCACGAGGGATGTGAAAGGCCGTGAATGAAATCAAACACCTGTCGGTGCATGGAAGCAGGAATCCAAGGTCACGGTCTACCAGTACTGACGTCACAGAGGAGGGTGGTGTTGGAGTCTTCAAGGGGAAAGTCTTCCCAACGGAGGGACGTGCAGGATGTCCTAAAAGCTTGATACTCTGGATCCTGTCATTGGGCTTCAGCCAGGGCGTTGTAATCCAATCCCAGTTGAACGGCAGCCAACGTGTTTCTTGACAGGGCATCGGCAACGGGATTCATTTTCCCAGGGACGTATTGGAGGGTGCAATTGTATTCAGCCACGGCGGAGAGATGTCGGCGTTGACGGGCGGACCAGGCATCAGACTGTCGAGTGAAGGCGTGCACCAGAGGCATGTGGTCTGTGCGAATGACGAAGGGCGTACCTTCTAAGAAATGGCGAAAGTGACGGACAGCCAAGTGCACCGCCAGCAATTCTCGATCGAAGGTAGAATAACCCGATTCTGCCTTGGACAGTTTTCTGCTGAAGAAGGCCAATGGGCGGGGCGAGCCTTTGACCACCTGCTCGAGTACTGCACCAATAGCGACGTCGCTGGCATCGGTGGAGAAAAGGAGAGGGGCGTGTGGGATAGGAAAAGTGAGAGCCGCAGCAGTTGATAGGGCCTTCTTTGCATTGCAGAAGGCTGCTTCTTGAAGGGGACCCCACTTCAGGTCCTTCAGCTTGCCCTTAAGGGAGGCGTAGAGGGGAGCAAGAGTGGCGGCAATGGCTGGCAGAAAACGGTGATAATAGTTGATCATGCCCAAGAATTCCTGCAGAGCTTTGACGGTCGAGGGCACGGGGAAGTTCTGAACGGCTGCTACCTTCTCAGGGAGGGGGTGGACACCTTCAGGAGTGATGCGGTGCCCTAAGAACGATACTTCGTTGACGCAAAAGGTACACTTGTCGTACCGGACTACAAGGCCGTTTTGTTGCAGGCGGTCGAGCACGATGCGCAGGTGACAAAGGTGTTCCTCTTTTGAGGAGGAGA
>NC_090753.1:1155656-1175656 GCF_036898095.1 Palaemon carinicauda | reverse complement strand
GTAAATATGAGCAAACAAATTACTGAAAAAGGTTACATAGGTATAAGGCAAAAAACTATGGCAAGTAATTCTGAGAACAATGCATTTTTTGACAACTATAGGCAAGCAAAAAACTAAGAACCAAAATATTCAAAGGTTACACATTAGCAACTGAAATCCGAAGACTTCCTTGAGTAAAACAAATCATACAAAAAAAAGTACTCAACTTAGGAATTTAATCCTCAGGCTCGCCTGAGCGACAACTTTGCTTTTTCTACTCTTAGATCACAGGGGAGGCGTTACATATCTTGATCTCATTCTCTGCCCTGGATTCTGTAATTAGAAACATGGTATAATAACAGTTGACTAAAAATCACAATACATAAAACTAAACCATTGCCTATGGAAAAGAAAAATATATAGATCCACAGAGACATCATAAGCAAAAAGAAACATACATTTAAGGCACAGGATGGCCATTGCATATAAAAGGAAAAATTAGCATAAATGCTATCAATCATAATATTCTCATATAGCTATATCACACTAGCAAAGTGTTTACAAACCAAAGTACTAGTACATAAAAACAAAAACAAAAAAACATCTGTGTGCACACTAAACATACAGGCAACACCAGCTGGGTCGTTACATCTTCAAACCGTGCCTGAGACGGTATGTTCATCCATACACCTGAGGGCTCATTTGGACACAATGGAGCCCCACCCTATGTAGGAATGTTCCCTCGACCTTCGCTGGCATGAGACACCTGGCAGGCGGTCCTCCTTGGAACTTGTGTTTCTAAAGCCAAAGTTTCCCTTACCTGCAGAGGATCTGTCAGCATGACTGTTCTGACCCCCTCTGCCCTCCGCCATCGGAGACAGGCAGGACTACATACTATTGGCCTACAACATATACCCAGTCCAATCAGGACGGCAAGAAACACACACATACTAGCTAAATAAAAGCCTACGCTTAAAGTCCTATGTGATGTTTTTAAATTCACGAATTGGTCATAGAAAGGGAGGTGATCTAAGGACATGGCTCTGAGTCTAGTCAGATTAAGGTGAACTAACACGTAAGACACATTCAAACCTGTCAAGATGACAGAAGCATTCAACACAGAAGTGTCCCTAACTGTCACTCGTTCACTCTTCCTTTTCCTTTGGCCAGGTAGACGGTACCCGTCCCCTTGAACAGAACACCCATCCTGATGTGTCAAGACAGTGACTCCTAGGGTGAACACTTTAACCTCATTCCCTGAGTCGCACATCACCTTGTACTTTGATTCATGTCTCACAGACACAATCCAATGATGTTCTAAATTAACTATTTCCCTTTCAAAATGAGCTTTTACCTCGAACCTACACCTTTGCACAAAGCTAGGCTCTTCCAGGTACACATCAAACAAACAAACACGCGTGGCAGGCGCGAAAAGTGCATACACAAGTTCACACAACACATGTCCTTTCCCTACCCTACACCTACCTAAATTAGGCAGTCACAGCCCAAGTGTCCCTATGGTTCACAGCAAAATATGGCAGATCAACTGATACTCGAGTTGCGAATTCCTCTGTTTCGGTCTGTGTCCACATTGACTTTACTTCATACTAACGAAAATCTGAATCCTCATTCTTAACAGGTATTTCTACGGAAAAATAAAACTTGCCCTTTAACTTATTAACAGTCACGGATGACGTTCGATAGAACTCCGCTAAATTATTTTCTACAGGAGGAATAAACAATGGCACTGCCTCATGAATTTTCTTAATTATTCTCAAAAATTCCCTGAGGGATAAAATGTCGGATGTGATTTCCTCCGTGCTTGCCACTTGTTGAATCTGGCTTGCTACGTTTCCTAAGTGTAGAGTTAGCTCACTAGCTACAAAAGCTAATTGTGTAGCGCTTTCTACACAAATCACATCTCTTTGGACTTGTTCTAATTTCTCCCCGAAATCATTAATCCTCTTCTCTAATACGCTCAGTGTCTCTTGTCCTTTAGCTACAGCCATAAAAACTGTCTTAAGTTTCTCATCTACGATATGGGTGTGAGATATCACTTTATTTATCATGACGTGCGTATTTTTTTCTTCCTTGGTCAAGGCGGTCTCTAACTGATCGAGTTCTGACCTAGTAATTAGCCCAGTCCAACCTCCAATTAATTCGCCAATCCAATTAACTGCACGCTTCTTTCTATCCTCTTTTGTAACCACAAGGTATCCAATGAGTTACTAAGGGCTCTTTTTACGTTATCAAGAATCGCTCTCAATTTAACCACAGCGACTTCTTCTTCAACCAGGTTCAATTGATCCTCTAACTTGTCAATCTAATCCAGAATCGTAACTAGTGGACTCGGAACTTTCACGGGATCATAACTAATCAACAAAACATGTACGTCAGACGTGAAAGACAACCTAAATCTCTCATCAAAGACTACACCTTTACGTACCCTCACTTCACTGTTCACACACACGGAAGCAGCTAGCAAACACACAGCCACAAAAAGTCGGACACTTCCCATGGCTAATTAATCAACCTAAGCCTATCGCTAAATCCTGGCTAACTGACGCCAAGCCTAGGCTCACTGTCTTTTAAGGGGCGGTCACCTCTCTCTCTCTCTCTCTCTCTCTCTCTCTCTCTCTCTCTCTCTCTCAGCAGAAGAGGGAGTTCGAGGAATGTGCTGAAACTCAGCTAATCTATCATTGGCATCCAAAACAGGGTATATTGCTGACACATTCCGATTGTCTGAACTCGTCATCTCGTTTTCTGGCACGATCTTGACGATCGAGGCATGAACCTCATAGACATTACCTCTGGCTATGCTCTTCACAGGTATTTTATCATAGTCAATATGGATTACCCTAAACGGACCAATAAAAGCTGATTCAAACTTATGCTCTCTACCCTGAAGCCGCTTTATATATACACGTTCACCAATCTGAATCTCATGTAATTTTGTTTTAAATCTCCTGTTGCAACTATGAATGTTCCTCTCCTGGGCTATCTTTAATTACTTATTTGTAACTTCAAAAGCCCTCTTATTTACGTTGGCAACATAAGTGCGAAAATCTTCTACGTTATACACAGGTAGTTTCTCCTTTCTTGTGAAAACATCATACGGCAAACTTGGATCTTGCCCGAAAACCAAATAATAAGGCGTATCGCCAACACTCTCATTATATCCTGTGTTTAAGGCAAACTGAGCTGTAGACAACATCTCTGACCATATATTCGGGTTGTCTGCTACTAAGTATTTAAGCATACTAATTAGGACCCGATTTTTAGACTCTACCAACCCATTTGAACTAAGCCTATACGCAAGAATGGTGTAATGCTTAATGCCATACAATTCAGATATTCGACTGAATACTTCATTTACAAATTCGGTTCCGTGATCTGACACAATTGCTCTAGCGACTTCCTGTGCAGATTTATCAATCAAAGGTTGCACGAATGTATATCTAGTTCGCGCATCTACTAGAACGAAAATATACTCATGTCCTGCATGAGATACAGGCAAGGGGCCTATCAAATCAAGGTGTACACGTTGCCATTCTCTTTAACTAAAGGCCAAACTCGAGCAGGAGGTACATTCAATCTATGTGATCAGAACAGGTGACAAAGGTGACACGCATCTATATAATTCTTGATCATCTGTTTCATGCCTTTCCCATAAAAATGATCAGTGGCTCTTCTAAGTGTATTCGCCACGCCCACTTGACCGGATACTGGCGATGAATGTGATAATGTCATAGCGTTCCTTATGAAAGGAGTGCGTAATACAGTTCGATAAATTAACTCGTTTCATTTCAAATCAGTAACATACAAAACATTGTCTTCTATTACAAATCTATTAGATGGTAGCAAGATGTCAGTAGGAAATTCTTCAGTATCCCCTCTAACGTAAGCCTTAACTCTTCCCCATACAGGATCTTCATTCTGTGCCTTTATTAGCTATGTTATCGCCCAATCACAATCACCATCACGGACGTCGTGAGCTTCAAGGGCAGATTCATTCATACGCTGGGCATTTACTTCATTCATTCCTTCACTGGGCCCAACAAACTGACACACACACACTCCATCCTATCAGCTGAGGTCTCTCCCAGTTGGGAGGGGTTATTGAGTGCCATTGGCTCACGTTCCCGCGCAGCCCGTGATATACTCATCGACCTCGTTATAGCGGCCACAGAACGAGATAAGGCATCCGCTACTAGATTAGTTCGTCCTGGTGTATATTCGAATCCAACGATGTTAAACTCTAACAAGGCTTCCAACCATCTAGGTTGACGACTTAATAGATCTGATTTCTTAAAAATATACAATAGGGGTTGATGATCCGACCTAACACAAATTCTATGTCCCAACAGAAAATAACGATTTCTTTGTAACACCCACTTGAATAGCCAATGCCTCCTTATCTAACACTGAATAACAGGTTTCCAGTCCCTTCAACGCTCATGAAGCGAACCCTACTGGACGGAGGACTCCGTCGTCATCTATCTGTTCTATAACTCCGCCAATGGCAATATCGCTAGCATCGCATGTCACGTAGAACTCCCGATCAAATTTAGGGAAGACTAAAAAACTATCTTCAGACAAAGCTTGTTTCAACTTTTGAAACACATCCTCGTGTTCTCGACTCCATTCAAAATTCTCTGTTTTTCTAAGTTTATTTAAGGATCATGAGATTTTTCCGAAGTCTTTAATGAAATGTCTGTAATAAGATGCTAACCCTAAAAATGAACTAACTTGCTTAGGGGTTAGAAGCTGTGGAAATGTTCGAATAGCTTCTATCTTGTCCGCCATTGGGCTTACGCCCTTGTGACCTAGAAACTGAACCTCTGGCTGGAACAGCTGACACTTTGTTAGGTTGACCTTCAAATTATGACGTCTCAACGCCTCAAGGACTTTAACAAAATTAGTCATATGTTCTTCAACAGTATATCCCAAAATCATTATATCATCAAGGTAGATTAACACTGCATTGCCTACCAATCCAGAAAATACGCTCATTACGCGTGAAAAATGCGCAGGCGCATTCTTTAACCCAAATGGCAAAGTATTAAAGGAGTACAATGAGTCGCCAGCAACAAATGTGGTTTCCTCTCTATTCTTGGGATTGAGTGCTATTTGATGATACCCAGACTTAAGATCTAACGTCGAAAAGTACATGTTATTCCTGACTTTACACAAGATCTCCTCTATTAAGGGTAGAGGAAACAAATCACCTTTCGCTACGCTATTCAGTTTACAGTAATCTGCACATATGCTTAAAGCGCCAGACTTTTTCTTTACTACTACGATAGGAGATCGCCAGGGGGAATTAGAGACTGAGATTATTCCATTCTCTTTCATCTCTGCTAACTGTCTATTTACTTCAGCCTGATATGCAAAGGGTACTCTATAAGGGTACGTTACAACTGGCGGACTGTCTCCCGTATATATACTGAAAGGCATAAGGTCACAATAACCCGGAGGTTCTTCCTCTAAAACAAACACATCTTGATATTCTTCCAAAATCTGGGCTACATAATAATGATGTTGAACAGGTGTTAAACTATAACCCAACTCTTTTAATGCGCATGCGCGATCTGATGAGGTATTTTGCTGAAAGGCGGTGTTAAACACTAAATGAACATTCATCTCTACCCATACAATTAGTGTATCCTCTTTAATTAACACTGGCACCGATGCAAAGTTGTGGAATAATATTCTTACCTTCCCTTCGTGTATTTGCACTATTGAGTCCTGCAACAAGTTATCTTCAAAGTCTACATGCAGCATAAGTACGCCCACCCCTTCTTTCATATTTCCATTACACACATACAGTTCAATCACCATTGCAACACAAGGGTCTATACACACTTCTTGTGTAAGTCGAAGGTCCCACTTATCAGTTACGTTAACAACAGGTTCTATTACGGGTGCTATTGATGCAACTGTCCCTCCTATGGGTAGGATTCGATCCCTCATGGTTACAGTTAATCCCTCAGGACATGAAAGTACGTTTAACCCTAATAACCAGATCGCATCTGAACAAAATATGACATCTATCCCCGTAACACCCAACTCAGGAACGACGTAGAAATCATAAATGAGTCTCTCGTCTCCCAACACAAAAGGTTGTGAATAAAAACTATTTATGAGAACTTCTTTTCCCCCTAGACCTTGATACTTTAAAGGAACCTCGTTTTTCACCTGACTGACTGTAATGTGTGTTTCCACAATATGAGACACAAATGCCCCTGTATCTATTGAACATCTTTTAATACCAGAAGGGAACTTAACTTTGATAACAGGTTGCTGGGGTGCTGTCATCGGTCTTTTTCCTATTGGGTCGTCCTTGGCGTGCTGGCACCGCTGGGGGTTGTCCTTGTGCTTGCGGCGTCTACCAAGCCGCAGGCGGCAGCGGTTGTGTAGCTGGGGGCCTCCATCCTGGGGATGCCTGCGTAAAAGCCACCGGATGATTGGGGTAATATGATGTCGTTCCTATCGCAGGCGCTGTTCCCATCACAGGTGTCCTTCCTCCTGCTGCTTGGGGGGGTTGCTGTTGCTCCTGCGGTGGGGGTTTGAGCTGCATTGCATTGGCTCGCGTAGTGTCCCCGCTGTTTGCAATTATAACAATGCATCTTCTTCTGGGATTTGGTCTTCGGGACTGCTCCTTGTCCCGACGATTTCTTCTGCAAGTTGTACATTGCCCTCTTCACGGGTATGGGCTGAAACAATGTACCCCACGCATATCCGAGTGCATGCATACTCATAACCTTCTTCAACCAGGGGTCCTTTACGCCTTCCAATGCATCATGGCCGTCTAAGAAGTCGTCTAAGTCTGTTGCTATCCTCTCGAAGAAGTCATAGAAGTGTTCACCTTCCTCCCGAACAGGAACGTAATTGCAAATGTACTGATGCAAACTGGCAGTACCTAGGCCTAATCTCCTTTATAGGTGTACTTTCAGGTGTTCCCAAGACCTGGGCTCCATGAATTCAAGGTCTCTTTTTTACCCTCCTAAGGGCCTTTCCTCTAATTCTCTGTTTTTCCAAAAAAATTCTCTGACAGTCGGACCAGCATCGCTCCGATGTCGCTGCGTCAACAGATGCAAGAAACACTTCGATCGATATAAATCTTTGCCCTCGTCATGGCACTGTACCCTCAAAGATGGGGACATACTCTGACAGCAGTGGGAAACCGCTAGAGTCGCTATGTCTTTCATTTCCTCCGAGCCGGGGTTCGAACCCATCTTCCAGTAAAGGGCTGTTTTGGTATGCTCCCTGCTGTGTTGGTCCCTCTTCGTCCATCGATGTTCCACTGTGTACAGATTCTGCTTGTGTCCTTATGAAATGCTGTAGGCCTCCGACAGTTTCATCGACCTCAATGTACAAATCTTCAAGTCCTTGTACACTCATGTTGTAATTTATTTTTTTTTCACTAAATCGTTGAACTTATCCTACCGCAAAGCCACCAAATTTGTCAAGTTACAGACAACTTAAAACAAAATAAATTTCAAGAAACGGGATAAGACAGAGATTAGTCTGCAGTTCAAACTTCTTGTATTTAGACAAATAAATTATAAGTTCATTCTTGAGCACTTCTGATTTTTCTAAGTTAAGTGAAAATTCTGCACAGCATCCTTAATATAAAAAATGTTAAGTGCTCTTTTACATTTCAAACATTACATCATAATTCTTTTTGGGCGAGCTAGCAACGAGGAGTCGAAAGTTATATGATTGGTTTTCACACTATGACTATCTACTTAAGAAAAAATATAATTTTACACAAAGTACTTATGTTGAGGGCCTTGAACAACGGAGCGAAACGAGCCCTTTAATTCTGACAGTGGCTCTATCCCGACTGGCGGTTAGGCGTGGCACACCGTAGGACGTGGTTATGTTGTCCGTGGGCAGGTGCCACCTGTCCTAGGGGTATCGAGGTAGTAGTCCGTTCTATCACTAACCGGATGTTCATCCGGAAGCCCTTCCTCTCCTGGTTGCAGCTTTCCCACAAAGTCTGTAAGAACAATGAGGTGACAACAAAAAATCTTCGTCGATAGATTGAGACAGCATCAGAATCCTGTCGCTGGTGGAAGCTGAGGCAGCATGCATTCCCAGGTGAACCAGCGGACAGAGGTCATTTACATGACCACAAACAGGGGTTTCAAGTAGGGACTACGTGACAATATATATATATATATATATATGTATATGAATGAATATATATATATATATATATACATATATATATACATATATATGTATATGCACTGCATATATATATATATATATATACATATATATACTGTATATATAGATATATATATATATATATGCTTATATATACATATATATATACTTATATATAAATGCATATATGTATATATTTAGATACATATATTTACATGCCTATATATATATATATATATATATATGTAAATATATATATATATATATATATATGTAAATATATATATATATATATATATGTAAATATATATATATATATATATGTATATGTATATATATATATATATATTTATGTTTATATATATACACATATATATATATATATATATATTTATGTTTATATATATACACACATATATATATATATATAGAAATGTATATGTATGTATACATATGTACTGTATGTATTCATATATACATATACTCTATATATGTATTTTATATGTGTAGTGGGTTAGCCTGGGCACCACCCGCCCGGTAATATGTCTACAAAAACACCGAATAGTCTGGCCTATTCTTTTCACATTCGCCTTTATCCTCATACACCTTCTTTGCTCAAGGGGTTAACTACTGGAATGTAATTGTTCAGTGACTACTTTCCTCTTGGTAAGGGTAGAAGAGAGTCTTTAGTTATGGTAAGTACCTCTTCTAGGAAATGGACACTCTAAAATCCAACCATTATTCTCTAGTCTTAGGTAGTGCCATAGCCTATATACTGTGACGGGCCAAGAGTAGGTTATGACTAAAAGGCGAGATGAAAGCAACTGAGTAACCTTAGTATGACACATCGAGTATATATACACTCTAGGTCCCAGTAAGGTCACAAAATACAGACATGCTATTTCTTGTCAAACCGTAAACCGGTTCTGTTAACAGTTAACAATGAAATATGCAGACAGGTTAAAACAATTTGCTGTTAGTGCGAGGGGAGAGCGAAGATATAAAGGATAATAAATTCAAAAAAGAGAAATGTCGTTACTATGTACGCTCATGTGACACACGGGTGGTACATGGCTCGCTCCCTAAAAATGACATACTGTACATGTTAAATAGGGCGTCCTGATCTAGAGGCGAACTGTAGGCGAGTCATCTGTCAGGAGTTAAGCAGGTTTAGACGAACAATGGAGACCGAGTCTTCTTTGCCACGAATGTTTAGTAGGAATGCTTTCGGATTGCGTCGGATCACAAGGAAAGGTCCCGTGTAAGGGGGCGTTAGCAGGGGCTTGCTAGTGTCGTTGCATAGGAAGACATGCAGTGCAGAGTGCAAGTCTGTCGGTATGTGATGCTTCACTAGGGGTTTGTAAGTCTGGCAGCATGGAGTAAATTTTCCCACGACATGACGTATGCGCTGGAGATCGTCGGAAGAAGTTGCAGAAGGAAAACATTCGGCAGGACGACTAACGGGTCGCCATACACCGTTTCAGCTGCCGAGACATCCAGGGCGTCGTAAGGAGTGGTCCTTAGTCGCAGGAGGACCCAGGGAAGCTGAGTAAACCAGTGGGAGTCCTTGCAGTGGGACATCAAAGCTGCTTTGAGGGTGCGATGAAAACGTTCAACCATTCCATTGGCAGCGAGGTTGTAGACAGTTGTCTAATCTAGGGTGATGCTCAGGAGATTTGCTAATGATGTTCACAATTGAGAGGTGAAAGTGGTACCCCTGTCAGAAGTACTATGCTTAGGGATACCAAATCTTGCTATCCATCCTGAGATTAATGCAGATGTACATAAGGCGGACGTTGCAGTTTCCATGGGAATGGCTGCAGGCCAACGAGTGGAGCAGTCGATGACGGTAAATAGGTAACGATATCCTTGTGATGTAGGTGGGGGGCCTACAACGTCGACGTGAATATGGGCAAAACGATGCTGAGGTTAAGGAAAAGTGCCCACTCCTGAATCCGTATGTCGATGTACTTTGGAAGTTTGGCAAGAAGTAGAGGCACAGACCCAATCCTTAGTATCCTTAGTAACACCGTGCCAAATGAACTTCGTCTTTAGCAGCTGTGCAGTAGAATGGCGCAAGGGATGTAAAAGGCCGTGAATGAAATCAAACACCTGTCTGTGCATGGAAGCAGGAATCCACAGTCGCAGTCTACCAGTAGTGACATCACAGAGGAGGGTGGTGTTGGAATCGTCGAGGGGGACGTCTTCCAATGGAGGGATGTGCAGGAGGTCCTACATGCTTGATACTCTGGATCCTGTTGTTGGGCTTCAGCCAAGGCGTTGTAATCCAATCCTAGTTGAACGGCGGTCAACATGTTTCTTGACAGGGCATCGGCAACGGGATTCATTTTCCCTGGGACGTGTTGATGGGTGAAATTGTATTCAGCCACGGCGGAGAGATGTCGCCGTTGTGGATGGACCAGGCATCAGACTGTCGAGTGAAGGCATGCACCAGAGGCATGTGGTCTGTGCGAATGACAAAGGGCGTACCTTCTAAGAAATGGCGAAAGTGACGGACAGCCAAGTGCACCGCCAGCAATTCGCAATCGAAGGTAGAATCACCCGATTCTGCCTTGGACAGTTTTCTGCCGAAGAAGGCCAATGGGCGGGGCGAGCCGTTGACCACCTGTTCGAGTACTGCACCAATAGGAACGTCGCTGGAATCGGTAAAGAGATGGAGATGGGCATGTGGGACGGGAAAAGTGAGAGCAGCAGTGGTTGATAGGGCATTTTTTGCGTTGCAGAAAGCCGCTTCTTGAAGGGGGCTCACTTCAGGTCTTTAGGCTTGCCCTTGACGGAGGCGTAGAGAGGAGCAAGAGTGGTGGCAATGGCTGGCAGAAAACGGTGGTAATAGTTGATCATGCCCAAGAATTCCTGCAGTGCTTTGACGTTCGAGGGCGTGGGGAAGTTCTAAACGGCTGCTACCTTCTCAGGGAGGAGATGGACTCCTTCAGGAGTGATGCATTCCCCTAAGAACGACACTTTGTTGGCGCCAAAGGTACACTTGTCGTACCGGACTACAAGGCCATTTTCTTGCAGACAGTCGAGCACGATGCGCAGGTGACGGAGGTGTTCCTCTTTTGAGGAAGAGAACACAAGATGTCGTCCATGTAACATGCACAGAAGGGGAGGTCTCCTAAGATGCCATCCATGAGACGTTGAAAAGTGGCCCCAGCATTACGAAGGCCAAAATAGGAGTAATTGAAAGTGTATGTACCGAAGGGAGGGGTGATGGCAGTCTTGGGGATGTCTTCTGGGGTCATAGGCACCTGATAATACCCCCTTCAGGAGGTCGAGCGTGGAGAAAATCTTCACTTTGTGCAGGTAGGAAGTCACGTCAGCGATGTTTGGGAGCGGGTAGTGATCCGGTTCTGCTTGCATGTTCAAGCGCCTGTAATCCCCACACTGACGGAGGGAGCCGTCTTTCTTCAGGACGATGTGTAAGGGTGACGACCATAGGCTGGAGGCCTTTTGGCAAAGGCCCATTTCTTCCATTTCGACGAATGTCTGTTTGGCGGCTGCCAATGAATCCGGTGCCAGACGTCGGAATTTGGCGAAGACTGGGGGTCCCGTCGACTTGGTGTGGTGATAAATACCGTCTTTGGCAGGAGCCGTGGGGGTTTGGTGAGGTTCTGGACGGAAAACTTCCAGGTATGATGTGAGGAGGTGGGCGTAGGCATCCGTGGGTGCGCTTATGTGGAAAGCAAGGTTAGAGGGGGCTGGTTGAAGAGGTGTCGACAAGTACGAGTCTGCGTTGACCAATCGTCAGTGGGCGACATCGACCAAAACGTGGAAATAAGAGAGGAAATCCACACCAAGGATTGGCAATGTGACGTCAGCAACGAGAAACTTCCAATTAAATTTGCCGTTTCTAAACAATAATGTGAGGTGCTCGTAACCGTAGGTGGGTATCGCAGATCCGTTGGCAGCTACCAGGCGGACGTCGGCAGACTTAGACAGACTACGTCGTGTCCGGAAGAGTTCCCTTGGCAAAAGAGAACAGCAAGCACCAGTGTCTACCAAAAATCACGCCCGTTCCTGCATCATGTAAAAAGAAAAGATTAGAAACACGGGAGGCCAACGCCACAAGCGATGGCCTACTTACACGTTTTTTGGCCACTGACAATCCCGAATCTGGAGAGGTAGTAGCAAAACTGCGGCCAATGGGCGGCAGTAAGTGGCTGTAGAAGTTATTGGCTGGAGAGCGAGTGGTGGGTGATGGGTGGCTTTGTCACCGCTCCGGTACGTCACGGGGTAGGCATGTGTGTCCTACGGCATTTACGTCAGCTTCGGTTGACGTTGAATAGGTGTCCTCTTCGTCAGGAGTGGAGGCATTGATGGAGGTCTTGAAGGTCGTGAAGTGGCTGTCCATTAGGGCGTCGCCTTCGGTCATCAAGTCCTTTATGGGTAAACTATCAACATCGGGTATGGCAGCGCGTACAGGTTCGGGTAAACGGTGTACCAAATGGACATGAAGTAGGTTCACCTCACGAGGAGAGCCATCCGCGGCAGGTTGCAGGTGAGCGATACTGGTTATTTCCCTGAGGGCGAGCAAAGCCCTTTGGTCACCCAACGGTTGTTGAGAGAGCTGAAAAAGCTTTGCTATATGGGCGGCTGGCGATGGAGATTACTGCTGCAGAAGATATGTTTTAAGGGCGTCATACACTATTAGGGTGTCTCCTTGTTCACAAAGCCAGTCGGAGATTTCCGGGAAGGTGTCCTCGGGTATCACCGCGAGAACATAATCTGCTTTGGTGGTTGAGCGAGTCATGCCCTTGAGGCGGAACTGGGCTTCTGCGCGCTGAAACCAAGCAAACGCCTCTCCGCTGGCGAACGACGAAAGTTTTAATGGGGGGGCGCCAACTTCTGTGGAGTCCGCCATAGTAACAGTTAGGGGGGGGAAGGCGGGAGGAGCGAGTCGACTTTCGGGGTCACCAATGTGACGGGCCAAGAGTAGGTTGTGACTCAAAGGCGAGATGAAAGCAACTGAGTAACTTTATTACGACACATCAAGTATATATACACACTAGGTCCTGGTAAGAAGGTCACAAACTACAGATATACTATTTCTTGTCAAACCTGCAACCGGTTCTGTTAACAGTTAACAATGAAATATGCAGACAGATTAAAACAAGTTGCTATCAGTGCGAAGGGAGAGCGAAGATACAAAAGATAATATATACAAAAAAGAGAAATGTCGTTACTGTGTACACTCGTGTGACACACAGATGGTACAGTACCATGACCTTCCGCTGACTTGGAGTAGAGTTCTCTTGCATGAAGGTAGGCTTCACTGTTATCTCTTATTTCCCTTCCTCTTATTTTTATTTTACTTTTATATCTATATATGAAAGATATATTTTAATGTTTTTACTGTACATGATGATGATGATGACTGCTCTTGGATTTTTTATTTTAATTGTTCATTACTTCTCTTTTAGTTTATTTCCTTGTTTCCTTTCCTCACGGGGCTATTTTTTCCGGTGGGAGGTCTTGGGCTTATAGCATCTTGCTTTTCCAGCTAGGGCTGTGGCTTTAACTAATAATAATAATAATAATAATAATAATAATAATAATAATAATAATAATAATGATAATAATAATTTAAAGTATGCATACGTGTACGCAAAATAAGATACGCGTAAGTACAGCTTTATGCATAAATCTTCCAAAACCTAAAAGCATAAATTCTTCCACACAATATTTCTTATAATTTTACGAAATTTTCAGTATTTTTATAGAAGAATATTCTTGAGTGAAATTTATACGAGACTATTAGTCACCGGGTAAATTTCATACCTCCAATACATTCCAGTTTTCCTTCTAAAATAAAATAATACTTTAAAGTTTGTCACCTCGTCATTTCGCAATAAACACCATTCCTTTTTCTTATATTAAACAGTTTGCAACTCATTGCTTTACTTCCACGAGTCTCAATTCTTGCAACATTTGGCTGGTATTTTCTCGTTAACACGAGATTGTTTTATGTCCCATTAAAATCACAGGCTTCATTGTAATCATTTCGATTACTTGGACGACCAAGTTTTTCGCACAAAAACCTTCACTCCAAAGTTTCAGCGCGAAAACTTTACGCGGCAAAGGTCAGGAGGTGACCTAATTTCTTCTAAAATAACCAAGGTTGTTAAAACAGGAATTCATTTTATGCTTTAATGCCTGGGAAAAATGCTTGGAGAGAACTAAAAAGAATACGTAATTGAGATTAATGTGTCTTTATTTCTTTTTTTTTTTTTCTATTTTCCGTTTCATCTCAAATTCTGGAAAATATTTGTCGAATATGTTTGATCCAATTACGCAGACGTTCTGCTTCGTCGAACAGACTCGAAAGACATCGAAGAAAGAAACATACCAACTGTTCATTAGCGAGTTTTCTTTTTCGTATTTGGTCATCGTTTTTATCCGGGTTTTTCTTTTATTTTCTTGTTCTATAGTTTTCTTTCTCTTTTGAATGAAGGCAGTTCTGGACGCAACTCCACGCGCTAGTTCACTTTAGGTTTCTGAAAAGATTTCCTTGGAAATTGAAACACATCTCAATGTGGGGTCGTAATCTCTCTCTCTCTCTCTCTCTCTCTCTCTCTCTCTCTCTCTCTCTCTCTCTCTCTCTCTCTGAGTGTACTTGCGTTCTTTTCCAGACGAATGTTCTTCATAGTATATTATTTTTCATCATGTATATTGAATGAAATTGTCGATGTAAAAAAGCAATGGTTTGGAATTTTCTTCTAAAGGGGCTCAATATTGACATATCATTTAAAGAAGAGCTGGTGAACTAACTCTTGCCTTACAATCTTCACTATTATGATATAATATTTCTCAATACCTGATACTAAATGAAAACTCGATAGAAGAGAGGAACTTCTATACCGTTATATCATGGGAAGGTCCACTGATTCAATCTATCAAATATCTTCAGTGGTTGGATAGATCTATGAAATTTAGCATCGTACCCTTATGTGTGATTCTAAACATTTTAGCTCAATTGGTACCATAACAAATAATTATCTAAAAGTGAACGGTCAAAAAAGCTAATTCATTCCATATCAGTTTGCCAATTTATCTCTCTCTCTCTCTCTCTCTCTCTCTCTCTCTCTCTCTCTCTCTCTCTCTCTCTCTCTCTCTCTCTCTCTCGTGCTATATATCTATTTTTTATTTTACTTAATTCATCCGAGTTAGGTGGCCTGACTTCAGAAGTGTACGCTCGTCATCTTTATTTCTTTTTACTTTACCAAGCTCATTAGCCACCTTTTGGAAATACCATGGACTGGCATAAGGCCATCTTAATCAAAGGCTACTCGCCACCAAACCAGCACGTGTGAATAATCCACTTCACTCAACGCAATAAATTATAAAGCGTGATCCATTATCAGTTCAGGAGCGGAAATAGAATGAACCAGAAAACTACATCAAGGCCGAATCATTCGGCATCTTGAGGGGCGTGGCCTCCTGATCAGTGTCAAGTGAGAGTCTTTGTTATCTCGTCATGTTTATGGTTTCCATCAGGGCTGATTTTTCCATATTCTGGTTCAGAACTTAAAAGCCTTAAACCGCAAGAATTTCATGCTCGAATTGTAATAAGAGCAATCTTTATCCAGATTTGAATGAATATTATACATATATATGTGTATATACAGATATATATATATATATATATATATATATATATATATATATATATATATATATGCTTTACTGTCATAAGGATCACGTGACTTGGTATACGCAAAAGCCAGTAGGAAATAATAAAAAGCTTTAGTACCAAGCGCTTTCGTGCATTTTTAATACACTTCTTCGGGGTACAATAAAAAGTGAGACATAGTTGAAGGACGTCAATAAGTAAAATAGGATAAAAAAAAAAACAATAATATCTTGAACAATAGAGAAATGATAGAAAAACCTAGTCAGCTAACAAGCATTGTCAAACAATCAAACAACCCACAGCCAAAATTTGTACTTGAACGTAAATTGGTCATAAACAAAAAAGATAAACACAAATTATATAATTCTGAATTTTTGAACAATATTGGTCATAAGGAAATTATCAATTTATATAAACCAGCACTAATATCAAAAACACAATCCAACTTTATCTTTATAATACTTGATTCTATAATATTTCTCTTCACAACATCTTTACAGAATAGCAGCTCTTTAGAGTTCTTCCAGTCTATCAAATGATTATATTCATTCATGTGAACGAATAGTGCGTTAGACGTATTACCAACTCGAACGCAGTATTTATGTTGATTTATCCTTGTTGCCAGCATTTTACCGCTTTGCCCAATATATTTCAAATTACAACCATTACATGGAATTTCATATATGCAGCCTAAACTATTACACGGAGAGTTCTTTATCAAAATACAATTTATAGTACAAGAATTTCTAAAAACCACATCAACCTTAAAACATCTAAAAAATTTTGGTAGACAGAGAAAACTATCAATATACGGTAAAACTAATAAATTATCATGACTAAAAGATGTTACATTGTCAATTGCATAATAAGTTATACAGATGAATTTTATGTTAGAACACTTAAAGATATCTATACGGGAAGCACAACAATCATAAAACCAAGCACTACATAAAGAGAGAAAAGTGAAAAAATTCTGACTGAGAGAGGAGTTAGACAGAGAGACCCCATCTCTCCTAAATTATTCACAGCATACCTAGGAGAAGGTTATAAGAATTTAGATTGGGAAAATGTAAGAATTGATATTAATGGAGAATACCATAACAACTTAAGAATGGAAGATCACATAGTTCTGTTTAGTAAATGATGGGAGTAGTTGCAAGAGATGATATAATTTTTTTAACAGAGAAAACAGAAATGTAGGACTGAAAATGAATGAGTAAAATTAAGATAATGTTCAACGAAAATTCAGAGATAATAAATACCGGTTACAGACGAACCTTTAGACATTGTTAATGAATATATGTACTTAGGCCGGACAGTAGGTGTTTTCCCAGGTTTTTAGACCGAATATGAAAGAAGGATGGGTTTGGTATGAAGAGATTTTGGTAAACAAAATGAGATTATGAAAAGTAAAATTTCACTTTCTCTAAAAAGAAAAGTATTTAATAAGATGGTCTTACCAGTATTACCTTACGTATCAGACACTTGGCGCCTTACTAAGGCTTTAAAACAAAAGCAAGTTACAACTCAAAGAGCTATGGAAAGAATAATGATGGGAATAACACTAAAAGACAAAAAAGAGCAACATAGATACGAGAGCAAACTACTGTAAAGTATATGATATTCTAACAACATGTAAGGAAAAGAAATGGACATGGACAGGACATATAATAAGAATAATAGATAATAGACGGACATTAAGAATAACAGACTGGGTCCCTAAAAATTATAAAACAAGCACGGGAAGGAAGAAAATAAGATGGATTGACAAACTAAGAAAATTTACTTGTGAGTACTGGCATAAAAAGACCATAAACAGACGCGTGTGGATAGATATATATGCATATAAATTCTATATATATACATATATAGCCATACCTAGATATATATACGTATATAAAAACATGTGTGTATGGTGTATATATATATATATATATATATTTATAAAGATCTATATATATATATATATATATATATATATATATATATATATATATATATTGATATATATATGTGTGTGTGTGTGTGTATATATATATATATACATACATATGTATCAAGATATATATATATATATATATATATATATATATATATATATATACATATGTGTGTATGTAGGTATGTATATATATATATATATATATATATATATATATATATATATATTTTATATATATATATTCATATATATATATATATATATATGCATGTGTGTATATATACAGTATATATATATATATACATGTATGGACATTTAGCTATATATACACTGTAGACATGTATGATATAAGAAAATATAACGTAAGATATAACTGTTTATGCATATATGTATAAATTGTATATGTACAGGACATAGAATATTTTATCAGTAATATCTGGAGTCCCGAGGTAGAGTGAATTCGATATTGTTAGATATGTGTGGCTTGAGAAGTACATATATGTACATACATATATATATGTATTTATATATATATATATATATATATATATATATATATATATATGTATGTATATATATATATATATATATATATATATATATATATATATATATATATATATATATAAGCTCATATATGGGTTCGAAGAAAATTATTGACTAAATCTTGATCAATTTAAACAATATAGTGGATTTTATATCTTATCATCATGTTTATCATGTGTAATGACCCTCTAGTTTATTACTGCTGTGCTAAATATTATCATTATTAATACCGACGTTGAGCAGCGCAACGAAATCAGAAATAGATTTCCCAACGGCCTTGAGGCCATCAATCAACGCTTGTCCTCCGAAGGGCGACTTCATTCGCTAGCCTTCGAACACCACCCTCTGAGTATTTGAACCAATGGGTTATTTTCATCCTAGACGAGATTTTTAACATTTGTTATTCTTGTGGGTTTTTGTCATGTGAGATCAGGAGATGTTCTATTCCTTCGATTACCAACTGCAAAACTGTCTTTGTGACTTTTTATAAACTGCTGAATTAACCAATAGGTATTGTTGGTTGCACAATACATCAATATTACTTTCAAAAGGATCAACTTAAAGAATATTCAAAGCACTAAAAATTCATGTTTAGGAGAAAGTACTTCTCTCTCTCTCTCTCTCTCTCTCTCTCTCTCTCTCTCTCTCTCTCTCTCTCTCTCTCTCTCTCTCTCTCTCTCTCTCCTAAATCTATAGAAATATTGAATAAACAAAGCCCCTAAACTGTTGGAATCCTTTTCCAAAATTCCAGTTTGTTATCAATACATAATATTCTCTCTCTCTCTCTCTCTCTCTCTCTCTCTCTCTCTCTCTCTCTCTCTCTCTCTCTCTCTCTCTCTCTCTCTCTCTCTCTGGTATCTACAAATACACCCTATTTAGGAAGGCGAGCAAAATTGGACGATTGTCAGAATAAACCCCAAAATAAGTATATATTTCAGGCGGAGAGAATTCCATGGATAAATCTTCACCGTTATCGTCAACCGTCCATGATTCCTGGGTGTGGTAATTTTTGCTTGGGAGAGAGGGGAACATTTTTTTAGATCTATTCATCGATGTACTTGTCATTGCGTATTTCAGGTGTGTGGAGAACGACTGAGTGCCGATTTTGATTGGTTTTCATTTTTTTTTTCGGGGAGGGGGTTTTATGGTGTTATTTCTGTGTGAAATAGACAAAGTCGTCTTATACACGAAATATGTTCAGAAGGTGTAAAGTTAACAAAGAGCTAATAGGTAGTCAGATGCTGCAAAGTAGATCAATGTCTCTTTAACACAGTCAGTCTTCAGAAGGTGTTATTAGACAAAAGCCTCATAGACACAAATGGTGTTAAGAAGCTACAGAGAAGACGAAAGACAAAGAGTACTCGAACGAAATATTCCTCGCAGACTAAGATTATGTTTTAACGCTGAAATTATGTCCATAGGATGCAACTCAGATTATGGTATCATACATTATTTTTCTTTAAAGACTGCTTTCATGGTCCTATACAGCCGGGGAACCCTACTCGCTACAGGACCAATAAAATCAGTTTATCGTATACAGTCTTGGGTAGTTTACATATCACACTGCATAACGTGTTTATTTTCAAATCAACATTGTTAAAATACTTAGAAAACCAGAAAGTCTTCTGTTCTCCTGGAAAAGAAAATATTTCTCATTTATGAATTATCGAACTTGAATTGTTTTATAACAGATTGAATATTTAC
>NC_090753.1:1140656-1145656 GCF_036898095.1 Palaemon carinicauda | reverse complement strand
CTAGATTAACAATATGATACATTAGAATATTTTTCAGGTAAATTAGGACAGCTAATTTTTCCTTTTCCTACATAACTTTCACTAGTTTTGCATTTCTTCTTTCTATATTTCTTAAAAACAAAAGTACACAAAAATTGTAATAATAAACTATTTGTAGAAAAAGTCATTATATCCAACCAAACACCAATTTATCATTCCCACCATTATCAATATAATATCAAAATAATGATTATCATCATGTTAATGAGGATCATTATACTAATGATTGTCTTCCTTCTACTCAGGACAGCCATCTAATTCTCTGGGAAAGTGAATTTTCATTATCATCTTCACCATAACTACAATAGCTTTGATCCTTAGAATCATCGTCATAATTTTCTTGCTCCATTTCCTCATCCTCTACATCTTCATCCTTCTTCTTCTTCTACTTTTCCTCATAACCTTCCTCGTCCTCTTCCTCAAACTCCTCCTTCTCTTCCTCCTCCTCCTCTTCCTCAACCTTATGTTTTTTTCTTTCAACTCCTCTTCCCCGTTCTCTTCCCCGTAATCTTCCTTTGCCACGTCATCTTCTTCCTCCACCTCATAGTCCTCAACTCCCCCTTTATTCCTTTTCCTTAACCTCACCCTCCTTAACTTCATCTTCTTTTTCTTCACATTCCTTATCCTTTTCCTCGTCCTCTTTTTCTTCTCCTTCTCCTTTTCTTCCTCTTCCTTTTCTTCACATTCCTTTTCCTCCTCCTCGCCCTCTTTTTCTTTTTCTTCCTCCTTTTTTTCATATTCCTCATCTTCTTCCCAACCCTCTTTTTCTTCTTCTTCCTCTCCCTTTTCTTCACATTCATTATCCTCTTCCTCGTCCTCTTTTTCTTCTTCTTCCTCTTCCTTTTCTTCTCATTCCTTATCCTCTTCCTCGTCCTTTATTTCTTCTCCTTCCTCCTTTTCTTCCTCTTCCTTTTCTTCATATTCCTCATCTTCTTCCCAACCCTCTTTTTCTTCTTCTTCCTATTTTTCTTCCTCTTCCTTTTTTCACATTCCTTATCCTTTTCCTCGTCTTTTTTTTCTTCTCCTTCCTCCTTTTCTTCCGCTTCCTTTTCTTCATATTCCTCATCTTCTTCCCAACCCTCTTTTTCTTCTTCTTCCTCTCCCTTTTCTTCACATTCATTATCCTCTTCCCCGTCCTCTTTTTCTTCTTCTTCCTCTTTTTCTTCCTCTTCCTTTTCTTCACATTCCTTATCCTTTTCCTCGTCTTTTTTTTCTTCTCCTTCCTCCTTTTCTTCCGCTTCCTTTTCTTCATATTCCTCATCTTCTTCCCAACCCTCTTTTTCTTCTTCTTCCTCTCCCTTTTCTTCACATTCCTTATCCTCTTCCTAGTCCTCTTTTTCTTCTACTTCCTCTTCCTTTTCTTCACATTCCTTATCCTCTTCCTTGTCCTCTTTTTTCTTCTTCTTCCTCTTCCTTTTCTTCACATTCCTTATCCTCTTCCTAGTCCTCTTTTTCTTCTACTTCCTCTTCCTTTTCTTCACATTCCTTATCCTCTTCCTTGTCCTCTTTTTCTTCTACTTCCTCTTCCTTTTCTTCACATTCCTTATCCTCTTCCTTGTCCTCTTTTTCTTCTTCTTCCTCTTCCTTTTCTTCACATTCCTTATCCTCTTTTTCTTCTACTTCCTCTTCCTTTTCTTCACATTCCTTATCTCTTCCTTGTCCTCTTTTTCTTCTACTTCCTCTTCCTTTTCTTCACATTCCTTATCCTCTTCCTTGTCCTCTTTTTCTTCTACTTCCTCTTCCTTTTCTTCACATTCCTTATCCTCTTCCTTGTCCTCTTTTTCTTCTTCCTCTTTTTTCTTCCTTCTTCCTTTTCTTCACATTCCATATCCTCTTCCTCGTCTTTTTTTTCTTCTCCTTCCTCCTTTTCTTCCCGCTTCCTTTTCTTCATATTCCTCATCTTCTTCCCAACCCTCTTTTTCTTCTTCTTCCTCTCCCTTTTCTTCACATTCATTATCCTCTTCCTCGTCCTCTTTTTCTTCTTCTTCCTCTTCCTTTTCTTCTCATTCCTTATCCTCTTCCTCGTCCTTTATTTCTTCTCCTTCCTCCTTTTCTTCCTCTTCCTTTTCTTCATATTCCTCATCTTCTTCCCAACCCTCTTTTTCTTCTTCTTCCTCTCCCTTTTCTTCACATTCATTATCCTCTTCCCCGTCCTCTTTTTCTTCTTCTTCCTCTTTTTCTTCCTCTTCCTTTTCTTCACATTCCTTATCCTTTTCCTCGTCTTTTTTTTCTTCTCCTTCCTCCTTTTCTTCCGCTTCCTTTTCTTCATATTCCTCATCTTCTTCCCAACCCTCTTTTTCTTCTTCTTCCTCTCCCTTTTCTTCACATCCTTATCCTCTTCCTAGTCCTCTTTTTCTTCTACTTCCTCTTCCTTTTCTTCACATTCCTTATCCTCTTCCTTGTCCTCTTTTTCTTCTTCTTCCTCTCCCTTTTCTTCACATTCCTTATCCTCTTCCTAGTCCTCTTTTTCTTCTTCCTCTTTTTCTTCCTCTTCCTTTTCTTCACATTCCATATCCTCTTCCTCGTCCTTTATTTCTTCTCCTTCCTCCTTTCTTCCTCTTCCTTTTATTCATATTCCTCATCTTCCCAACCCTCTTTTTCTTCTTTCATCCTCTTCCTTCTCTTCACATTCCTTATCCTCTTCCTCATCCTCTTTTTCTTCTTCCTCTTTTTCTACTTTTCCTTTTCTTCACATTCCTTATCCTCTTCCTCATCCTCTTTTTCTTCTTCCTCTTTTTCTACTTTTCCTTTTCTTCACATTCCTTATCCTCTTCCTCGTCCTCTTTTTCTTCTTCCTCTTTTTCTTCCTCTTCCTTTTCTTCACATTCCATATCCTCTTCCTCGTCCTTTTTTTCTTCTCCTTCCACCCTTTTCTTCCTCTCCTTTTATTCATATTCCTCATCTTCTTCCCAACCCTATTTTTCTTCTTCTTCCTCTTTTTCTTCTTCTTCCTCTTCTTCACATTCCTTATCATCTTCCTAGTCCTCTTTTTCTTCTTCTTCATCTTTTTCTTCCTCTTCCTTTTCTTCACATTCCTTATCCTTTTCCTCGTCCTTTTTTTCTTCTCCTTCCTCCTTTTCTTCCGCTTCCTTTTCTTCATATTCCTTATCTTCTTCCCAACCCTCTTTTTCTTCTTCTTCCTCTCCCTTTTCTTCACATTCCTTATCCTCTTCCCCGTCCTCTTTTTCTTCTTCCTCCTCTTTTCTTCCTCTTCCTTTTCTTCATATTCCTTATCCTCTTCCCCATTTTTTTTTCATCCCTCCCCTCTTCTTCTTCCTCCTCATCCTCTTCCTCATCTTACTTTTCTTCCTCCCCTTTTCTCCCTCCTCCTCATTATCATTTTCTTCCTCCCCTTCTCTTACTCCTCCTCTTCTTCTACCCCATCCTCCTTTTTTTCCTCCTCATTTTTTTCCTCCTCCTTTTCTTCACAATCATTATCCTTTTCCCCATCCCCTTTTTCTTCTCTTTTTCTTCCTCTCCTCCTCTTCCACCTACTCATCCTCTTCCTCATCCTCTTTTTCTTTCTCTTACTTTTCTATATAAGCCTTATCCTCTTCTCCTTCCTCTTTTCCTTTCTCCCTCCCCTTCTCTTCCGTTTCTTCATCCTCTTCCCCATACTACTTTTCTTCCTCCCCTCCCTCTTGTTCTTCCTCCCCATCATCTTTATCATCCTAATGTTCTTCCTCCCCTCTTCTCCCTCCTCCTCATTCTCTTTTTCTTCCTCCCGTCGTCTTCCTCCTCCTCATCCTCTTCTTCATCCTCTTTTTCTTCCTCTTCTTTTCTTCATATTAGTTAACCTCTTTCCCATCCTTTTTTTCTTACTCCCCTCCCCTCTTCTTCTTCCTCCCCATCATCTTCCTCATCCTATTTTTCTTCCTCCCATCTTCTCCCTCCTCTTCATTCTCTTTTTCTTCCTCTCCTCCTCTTCCTCCTCTTCATCTTCTACCTCATCCTGCTTTCCTTCCTCTTCCTTTTCTCCATATTCCTTATCCTATTCCGCGTCCTCTTTTTCTTCCTTCTCTCCTCTTCCTCCTCCTCATCCTCTTCCTCATCCTCTGTTTCTTTCTTTTCCTTTTCTTCCTATTAGTTACTATCTTTCCCATCCTCTTTTTCTTCCTCCCCTCCGCTCATCTTCTTTCTCCTCATCCTCTTCCTCATCCTACTGTTCTTCCTCCCATCTTCTCCCTCCCCCTCGTTCTATTTTTCTTCCTCCCCTCCTCTTCCTCCTCCTCATCTACCTCATCCTCCTTTTCTTCCTCTTCCTTTTCTCATATTTTTTGTCCTCTTCCTCATTCTGTTTTTCTTCCTCTTCCTTTTCTTCATATTAGTTATCCTCTTTCTCATCCTCTTTTTCTTCCTCCACTCCCCTCTTCGTCTTCCTCCTCCTCCTCTTCCTCATCCTACTTTTCTTCCTCCCCTCTTCTCCCTCCCCCTCATTCTCTTTTTCTTCCTCACCTCCTCTTCCTTCTCTTCATCTTCTACCTCTTCCTCCTTTCCTTCCTCTTCCTTTTCTTCATATTCCTTATCCTCTTCCTTGTCCTCTTTTTCTTCCTTGCCTCCTCTTCCTCCTCCTCATTCTCGTTCTCATCTGCTTTTTTTTTCCTCTTCCTTTTTTATTTTCCTTATCCTCTTCCCCATCCTCTTTTTCTTCAGCCTTCCCCTCCCCCTCTTCCTCCTCATCCTCTTCCTCATCCTACTTTTCTTCCTCCCCTCTTCTCCCTCCCACTCATTCTCTTTTTCTTCCTCCCCTCCTCTTCCTCCTTCTCATCTTCTACCTCTTCCATCTTTCCTTTCTCTTCTTTTTCTACATATTGCTTACCCTCTTCCTCATCCTCTTTTTCTTCCTACCCTCCTCTCTATCTTCTCATCCTCTTCCTCATCCTCTTTTTCTTTCTCTTCCTTTTCTTTTTTATGAGATATCCTCTTTTTCTTCCTCTCCTCCCCTCCTCTTCTTCCTCCTA
>NC_090753.1:1118156-1135656 GCF_036898095.1 Palaemon carinicauda | reverse complement strand
TCATCTATCTTTATAACTATATACATACTCATATATGTATCTATTTTATTAATTTATTTTATAAATATGAAGTTCTTAAATTGTCTGGTCATCTATCTATTTATTATTAAATTTTAGCCTAAAAGATTTAGCCATAGCCGTAGGTGTTGTAAGTTCTCACGATTAATAGGGGACTCACTGCACAGGTTCTTACCAACGAAGAAATCATCTTATTTCATTTAGATTTTGCTTTTTATTTTCCATTTCAGATAAAAGATATTTAATGCGCTTAACTAATAAGAGCCCATGCTTTACTGGTACAAACGGCAATATGTAAAAGAAAAAAAAATAAATAAATAAATAGAGGCCATTTGTTTGGATTCTTGATACCAAATGAATTATTTTATTTTTTTCTCAAAAATTGCTGTTGAGAAACTTTAATTCCAATCGAATCATTTGAAAATAATAAAAAAAATGTATTTCATAAATATCAAATTAGTTATTGTAAATTCATGTTAATATAATACAAATCGAGAAAACCTTCTAGTTTCGGTTGGGTAGAACCCTTTTGTGTTAAATATTCAACATATTTTCAGATTATAAGATTTTTCCACGAATATCGTCTTTGTGATGTAGAAATCCAAAGGGGATATTCTCCAGTTATTGATAACTAGTAAACAAAACTTTCTAACTCATTTATAAAAAAGAAAACCAAAGCTCTGGATTCGATCACAGATTCCTATTTTAATATGCAGTTACCTTTTTATATCACTAATTCCCATTTTCATCCCCAAAGTCCCTATCGCTATGACTAATTGCCATTTTCATTCACAGTGCCCTTTCTCTATCACTTGATTCTTATTTTCATCTACAGTTCCACTTTTCTATCACTTGATTCCTATTTTTACCTGCAGTTCCCATTGCCTACCACATCAATCCTATTTTGATCCACAGTTCCCTTGCTCTATCACATGATTCCTATTTTCTCCGGGGGTTATCTTTTCTCTATAACTTCATTCCTATTTCACCCTGCAGTTCCCTTTCTCTATCACTTCATTCCCATTTTAACCCACAGTTCCCATGTTCTATCACTTGATTCCTATTTTCACCTACAGTTCCCTTTCTGCATCGCTTAATTCCTAATTTTAATTGTAGTTCCCTTTCTCTATCATCTGATACCTATTTTCACCTGCAGTTCAATTTCTCTATCATCTGATACCTATTTTCACCTGCAGTTCCCTTTCTCTATCACTTGATTCCTATTTTCTTCTGCAGTATCCTCTCTCTATCACTCCATTCCCATTCCCACCTTTATTTCCCTTTCTCTATCACTTGATTCCTATTTTCATTAAAAGTTCCCTTACCTATCCATTCATTCATATACACGGATGAATTTCTCCGTCTCTATCACTTGATTCCTATTTTCATTAAAAGTTCCCTTACCTATCCATTCATTCATATACACGGATGAATTTCTCCGTCTCTATCACTTGATTCCTATTTTCATTAAAAGTTCCCTTACCTATCCATTCATTCATATACACGGATGAATTTCTCCGTCTCTATCACTTGATTCCTACTTTCACCTGCAGTTCCCTATTCCTATCACCAGATTCTTATTTTCATCTGCAGTTTCCTTTACCACTAGATTACTGTTTTTACTTACAGATCCCTTTTTCTATCACTTGATTCCTATTTTCATCCACAGTTCCTTTTATTTATCACTTGATCCTTATCCTGCAGTTTCCTTTCTCTATAACTTGATTCCTATTTTCCCCCAGTAGTTGCCTATCTCTATCATTTGATTCTTTGTTCACCTGCAGTTTCTTCTCTCTATCACTTGATTCCGATTTTCACCTGTAGTTCACTTTCTCTATCACTTCATTCGTATCTTCCCCTGCAGTTCCCTTCCTTTCTCGCCTAATTCCTATTTTCACCTGCAGTTCCTTCTCTATAACCCCTGAATCCGATTTTCACGAGCAGTTTTCTTTCTCTAGCAATACATTCTTATTTTCAAACGCACTTTCCTTTCTCTAACACTTGATTCATGTTTTAAACTGCCTTTCTCTATCAGTAGATTCCTGTTTTATCTGTCACTTAACTCCTTTTTCATCCACAGTTCCTTTTCTTTATCACTCCATTTCTTTTTCACCTGCAGTTCCCTTTCTCTATCACCTGATTCCTACTTTACCAGCAATTCCCTTTCTCTAATCTTGATTCTTATTCTTATCCAGAGTTCCCTTTTTCTATCACTGAATCCCATTTTAATCTGGAGTTTCACTCCTCTATCACCTGATTACTATTTTCACTTGCAGTTCCTTTTCTCTATCACTTCATTACTAGTTCCATCCAAAGTTCTCTTGTTCTATCACGTGACTCATATTTTAATCCCCAATTCCCATTTGCTATCACTTGATTCCTACTTTCACCTGCAGTTCCCTTTATCACTTGATTCCTATTTTCACTTTCAGTTCTCTCTCTCTCCACCACTTGAATCCTTTTTTCACCTGTAGTTCCCTTACTCTATCACTTGATTCCTTTTTTTTTCATACGCCGTTCTCTTTCTCTAGCAAATGATTCCTTTTTTCCCCTGCAGTTCCCTTTCTCTATATCTTGATTCTTATTTTAGTCCACAGTTTCCTATCTCTATCACTGATTCCCATTTTCAATTGAATTTTCCCCTCTCTATGACTTGATTCCAATTTTCCCCCTCAGTTCCTTTCCTCTATCACATTATTCCTAATTTTATCCACAGTTCCCTTTCTCTATCGTGTGATTCCTATTTTCACCTCTATTTCCTTTTATCTATTACTTTATTCTCATTTCACCTACACTTCCCTTTTTCTATCACTTCATTCCTATATTCACCTGCAAGTTTCCTTTCGCTATCACTTCATTCCAATTTTCACCTGCAGTTCCTCCTCTCTATTACTTCATTCCTACTTTCATTTGCAGTTCCATTTCTCTATCACTTGATTCCTATTTCATTAACAGTTCCCTTTATCAATCACTGCATTCCTATATTCACCTGCAGTTCCGTTTCTCTATCACTTCATTCCTATTTTCATGTGTAGTTCTCTTTCTACATCACTTGATTCATATATACACATGCAGTTACCCTCCTCTATCACTTGACTACTATTTTCACCTGCAGTTTCCTTTTGCTATTATTTGATGCCTATTTTCACAAACATTTCCGTATCTTTATCAATTTATTCTTATTATCGCCTATAGTTCCCTTTTTCTGTCACTTGATTATTACCTTCAACTGCAGTTCCCTTTTCTATTTTTTGATTCCTATTTTCACCTTCAGTCCAATTTCTCTATCACTTCATTCCTATTTTCCCCTGTAGTTCCCTTTCTCTATCACTTCATTCCTATATTCACCTGCATATCCCTTTCTCTATCACATGATTCCTATTTCCGCCTGGAGTTCCCTTTCTCTATCACTATCTACCTATTTTCACATGCATTTCCCATTCTCTATCACATCATCCTTATTTTCAAGAGCTGTTCTCTTTCTCTATTACTTCATTTTTATTATTATTATTATTATTATTATTATTCTCATTATTATTATTATCATTATTATTATTATTATTATTATTATTATTATGATTATTACTTGCTAAGCTACAACCCTAGTTGGAAAAGCTGGATGGTATAAGATCAAGGGCTCCAACAGGGAAAATAGCCCAGTGAGGTAAGGAAACAAGGGAAAAAATATTTTAAGAAGAGTAACAACATTGAAATAAATATCTCCTATATAAACTATCAAAACTTTAACAAAGCAAGAGGATGAGTAATAAGATAGAATAGTTTGCCCGAGTGTACCCGCAAGCAAGAGAACTCTAACCCAAGAGACAGGGGAAGACCATGGTACAGAGGCTATGGCACTACCCAAGAATAGAAAACAATTGTTTGATTTTGGAGTGTCCTTCTCATAGCGTCCCTTCTACCCTCATTTAGCGGAAAGTGGACACTGAACAATGAAAGAGCAGTAACCCATTGGGTGAAGAAGAATTATTTGGTAATCTCAGTGTTGTCAGGTGTATGAGGACAGAGGAGAATATGTTATGAGTAGGCCAGACTATTCGATGTATGTGTAGACAAAGGGAAAGTGAACCGTAACCAGAAAGAAGAATCCAATGTAATACTGTCTGGCCGGTCAAAGGATCATATAACTCTCTAGAGGTAGTATCTCAACGGGTGGCTGATGCCCATTCCTATAATCTCCTGCAGTGGTCTATCTCTATCACTTCATTCCTATTTCATCTAAAGTTCCCTCTCTCTATCACTTCATTCCTATTTCATCTAAAGTTCCCTCTCTCTATCACTTCATTCCTATTTCATCTAAAGTTCCTTCTCTCTATCACTTCATTCCTATTTTCACCTGAAGTTTATTTTCTCTATCACTTCATTCCTATTTTCACCTACAGTTTCTATTTTCTATAACTACATTCCTATTTTCACACGCAATTCGCTTTAACTAGTACTTGAGTCTTGTTTTCACCTGCAGTTCCCCTTCTCTATCACTTGATTCCTGTTTTCATCTGCAGTTTCCTTTCTCTATCACTAGATTCCTGTTTTCACCTGCAGTTCCGTTTCTCTATCACTTAATTCCTATTTTCTTCTACATTTCCTTTCCCTACCACTTGATTCCTATTTTCATCCACAGTTTCCTCTCTCTATCACTTGATTCTTATTTTCATCCACAGTGCCTCTTCTTTATCACTTCATTCTTATTTTCACCTGCAGTTCCCTTTCTCTATCACTTAATTCCTATTTTGACCTGTAGTTCTCTTTCTCTATATCTTAATTCTCCTTTTCATCCACAATTACTTTTTTTTACCACTGATTCCCATTTTTATCTTAATTTCCCCTTCTCTGTCACATTATTCCTATTTTCACTTTCAGTTCCTTTTATCTATCACTTGATTTCTATTTTATCTACAGTTTCCTTGATCTATCACTTTATTCCTATTTTCTACTGAAGTTTTCTTTTTATATCACTCGATTCCTATTCAACTGTAGTTCCCTTTCTCTATCACTTGATTCCTATTTTCAACTGTAGTTCCCTTTCTCTATCATTTGATTCCTATTGCCACCTGTAGTTTCCTTTCTCAATCAATTGATTGTTTTCACACGTAGTAGTTCCCTTTCTCTAGCACTTGATTCCTTTTTATCTCTTACAGTTACTTTCCCCTATAGCTTGATTCCTATTTTCACTTCCAGTTCCTTTTCTCTATCACCCTATTCCTGTTTTCATTTGCAGTTTCCTTTCTCTATCACCCTATTCCTGTTTTCATTTGCAGTTTCCTTTCTCTATCACCCTATTCCTGTTTTCATTTGCAGTTTCCTTTCTCTATCACCCTATTCCTGTTTTCATTTGCAGTTTCCTTTCTCTATCACTAGATTCCTGTTTTTTTTCTGGTTACATTTTCTCTATCCCTTTATTAGTGTTTTTGCCTCATTTCTCTTTCCCTATCAAATGACTCCTATTTTGCTCCACAGTTCCCTCTCTCTGTCATTTGATTCCTCTTTTCATCCACAGTTCCTTTTCTTTATCACTTCATTCCTATTTTCATCCACAATTACCTTACTCTATCACTGATTACCATTTTCCTCTGGATTTTCCCTTATCTGTCACTTGATGCCTATTTTCACCTACAGTTCCTTTTCTCTATCACCTGATTACTATTTTAATCCACAGATCCCTTGCTCTATCACTTGACTCCTGTTTTCAGTTACCCTTCCTTTCTGTATCTCTTGATTCCTATTTTTACCTGTAGCTCCATTTCTTCTACCATTTGATTTCTATTTTCACCTGCAGTTTCCTTTTTCTATCACTTGATTCCTAATTTCACCCGCAGTTCCATTTCTCTTACACTTGATTCCTATTTTCACCTGCAGTTCTCATTCTTTATTACTGCATTCCTATTTAGCCTACAGTTTTCTTTCTATATCACCTCATTCCTATTCCACCTGCAGTTCCCATTATTCCTATTTTCATCCACAGTTCCAACTCTCTATCGCTTGATTCCTATTTTCATCCGCATTTCCTTTTCTTTATCTCCTTATTCCTATTTTTAACTACAGTTCCCTTTCTCTATAACTTGATTCATATTTTACTTGCAGTTTCCTTTCTCTGGATGTTATTACTTATTTAAGTCCATAATTCCCCTTCTCTATTACTGATTCCCATTTTCATTTGGAGTTTCCCTTCTCTATCACTTTATTCCTATTTTTCACTTGCAGTTCCTTTCCTCTATCACTTGATTACTATTTTCATCCACAGTTCCCTTGATCTATCAGTTGATTTCGATTTCTATCATACTTTCACCTACAGTTCCCTTTCTCTCACTTGATTCATATTTTTGCCTTCAGTTTCCTTCCTCTATTATTTTATTCCAATTTCCCCTGTAGTTCCCTTTCTCTATAATTTAATTCATATTTTCACCTGCAGTTACCTTTCTCTATCACTTGATTCCTATTTTCACCTGCACTTCCCTTTTTCTATCAGTTGATTCCTGTTTTCACTTGCAGTTCCCTTTCTCTATCACTGCATACCTATTTTCACATACAATTCCCTTTCTCTATCACTTTTTTCCTATTTTCCCTTGCAGTTCCCTTTCTCTATCATTTGATTTCTATTATCATCCACAGTTCCTTTTCTTTATCATTTTAATCATATTTTCCCCTGCAGTTCCCTTTCAGTATCACTTTATTCTTATTTTCACCGGCAGTTCCCTTTCTCTATATCTTGATCACTATTTTTATCCATAGTGCCTTTTCTCTATATCTTGATCAGTATTTTCATCCACAGTTCCCTTTCTCTATATCTTGTTCACTATTTTCATTCACAGTTCCCTTTCTCTATCTCTTGATCAGTATTTTCATCCACAGTTCCCTTTCGCTATATCTTGTTCACTATTTTCATCCACAGTTCCCTTTCTCTATCACTGATCCCCAATTTCACCCGGAGTTTCCCTTCTCTATCACGTCATCCCCATTTTTACTTGTAGATACTTTTATCTATCACTTGATTCCTATTTTCACTTTCAGTTCTCTCTCTCTCCACCACTTGAATCCTATTTTCACCTGTAGTTCCCTTACTCTATCACTTGATTCCTTTTTTTTTCATACGCCGTTCTCTTTCTCTAGCAAATGATTCCTTTTTTCCCCTGCAGTTCCCTTTCTCTATATCTTGATTCTTATTTTAGTCCACAGTTTCCTATCTCTATCACTGATTCCCATTTTCAATTGAATTTTCCCCTCTCTATGACTTGATTCCAATTTTCCCCCTCAGTTCCTTTCCTCTATCACATTATTCCTAATTTTATCCACAGTTCCCTTTCTCTATCGTGTGATTCCTATTTTCACCTCTATTTCCTTTTATCTATTACTTTATTCTCATTTCACCTACACTTCCCTTTTTCTATCACTTCATTCCTATATTCACCTGCAAGTTTCCTTTCGCTATCACTTCATTCCAATTTTCACCTGCAGTTCCTCCTCTCTATTACTTCATTCCTACTTTCATTTGCAGTTCCATTTCTCTATCACTTGATTCCTATTTCATTAACAGTTCCCTTTATCAATCACTGCATTCCTATATTCACCTGCAGTTCCGTTTCTCTATCACTTCATTCCTATTTTCATGTGTAGTTCTCTTTCTACATCACTTGATTCATATATACACATGCAGTTACCCTCCTCTATCACTTGACTACTATTTTCACCTGCAGTTTCCTTTTGCTATTATTTGATGCCTATTTTCACAAACATTTCCGTATCTTTATCAATTTATTCTTATTATCGCCTATAGTTCCCTTTTTCTGTCACTTGATTATTACCTTCAACTGCAGTTCCCTTTTCTATTTTTTGATTCCTATTTTCACCTTCAGTCCAATTTCTCTATCACTTCATTCCTATTTTCCCCTGTAGTTCCCTTTCTCTATCACTTCATTCCTATATTCACCTGCATATCCCTTTCTCTATCACATGATTCCTATTTCCGCCTGGAGTTCCCTTTCTCTATCACTATCTACCTATTTTCACATGCATTTCCCATTCTCTATCACATCATCCTTATTTTCAAGAGCTGTTCTCTTTCTCTATTACTTCATTTTTATTATTATTATTATTATTATTATTCTCATTATTATTATTATCATTATTATTATTATTATTATTATTATTATTATGATTATTACTTGCTAAGCTACAACCCTAGTTGGAAAAGCTGGATGGTATAAGATCAAGGGCTCCAACAGGGAAAATAGCCCAGTGAGGTAAGGAAACAAGGGAAAAAATATTTTAAGAAGAGTAACAACATTGAAATAAATATCTCCTATATAAACTATCAAAACTTTAACAAAGCAAGAGGATGAGTAATAAGATAGAATAGTTTGCCCGAGTGTACCCGCAAGCAAGAGAACTCTAACCCAAGAGACAGGGGAAGACCATGGTACAGAGGCTATGGCACTACCCAAGAATAGAAAACAATTGTTTGATTTTGGAGTGTCCTTCTCATAGCGTCCCTTCTACCCTCATCTAGCGGAAAGTGGACACTGAACAATGAAAGAGCAGTAACCCATTGGGTGAAGAAGAATTATTTGGTAATCTCAGTGTTGTCAGGTGTATGAGGACAGAGGAGAATATGTTATGAGTAGGCCAGACTATTCGATGTATGTGTAGACAAAGGGAAAGTGAACCGTAACCAGAAAGAAGAATCCAATGTAATACTGTCTGGCCGGTCAAAGGATCATATAACTCTCTAGAGGTAGTATCTCAACGGGTGGCTGATGCCCATTCCTATAATCTCCTGCAGTGGTCTATCTCTATCACTTCATTCCTATTTCATCTAAAGTTCCCTCTCTCTATCACTTCATTCCTATTTCATCTAAAGTTCCCTCTCTCTATCACTTCATTCCTATTTCATCTAAAGTTCCTTCTCTCTATCACTTCATTCCTATTTTCACCTGAAGTTTATTTTCTCTATCACTTCATTCCTATTTTCACCTACAGTTTCTATTTTCTATAACTACATTCCTATTTTCACACGCAATTCGCTTTAACTAGTACTTGAGTCTTGTTTTCACCTGCAGTTCCCCTTCTCTATCACTTGATTCCTGTTTTCATCTGCAGTTTCCTTTCTCTATCACTAGATTCCTGTTTTCACCTGCAGTTCCGTTTCTCTATCACTTAATTCCTATTTTCTTCTACATTTCCTTTCCCTACCACTTGATTCCTATTTTCATCCACAGTTTCCTCTCTCTATCACTTGATTCTTATTTTCATCCACAGTGCCTCTTCTTTATCACTTCATTCTTATTTTCACCTGCAGTTCCCTTTCTCTATCACTTAATTCCTATTTTGACCTGTAGTTCTCTTTCTCTATATCTTAATTCTCCTTTTCATCCACAATTACTTTTTTTTACCACTGATTCCCATTTTTATCTTAATTTCCCCTTCTCTGTCACATTATTCCTATTTTCACTTTCAGTTCCTTTTATCTATCACTTGATTTCTATTTTATCTACAGTTTCCTTGATCTATCACTTTATTCCTATTTTCTACTGAAGTTTTCTTTTTATATCACTCGATTCCTATTCAACTGTAGTTCCCTTTCTCTATCACTTGATTCCTATTTTCAACTGTAGTTCCCTTTCTCTATCATTTGATTCCTATTGCCACCTGTAGTTTCCTTTCTCTATCAATTGATTGTTTTCACACGTAGTAGTTCCCTTTCTCTAGCACTTGATTCCTTTTTATCTCTTACAGTTACTTTCCCCTATAGCTTGATTCCTATTTTCACTTCCAGTTCCTTTTCTCTATCACCCTATTCCTGTTTTCATTTGCAGTTTCCTTTCTCTATCACCCTATTCCTGTTTTCATTTGCAGTTTCCTTTCTCTATCACCCTATTCCTGTTTTCATTTGCAGTTTCCTTTCTCTATCACCCTATTCCTGTTTTCATTTGCAGTTTCCTTTCTCTATCACTAGATTCCTGTTTTTTTTCTGGTTACATTTTCTCTATCCCTTTATTAGTGTTTTTGCCTCATTTCTCTTTCCCTATCAAATGACTCCTATTTTGCTCCACAGTTCCCTCTCTCTGTCATTTGATTCCTCTTTTCATCCACAGTTCCTTTTCTTTATCACTTCATTCCTATTTTCATCCACAATTACCTTACTCTATCACTGATTACCATTTTCCTCTGGATTTTCCCTTATCTGTCACTTGATGCCTATTTTCACCTACAGTTCCTTTTCTCTATCACCTGATTACTATTTTAATCCACAGATCCCTTGCTCTATCACTTGACTCCTGTTTTCAGTTACCCTTCCTTTCTGTATCTCTTGATTCCTATTTTTACCTGTAGCTCCATTTCTTCTACCATTTGATTTCTATTTTCACCTGCAGTTTCCTTTTTCTATCACTTGATTCCTAATTTCACCCGCAGTTCCATTTCTCTTACACTTGATTCCTATTTTCACCTGCAGTTCTCATTCTTTATTACTGCATTCCTATTTAGCCTACAGTTTTCTTTCTATATCACCTCATTCCTATTCCACCTGCAGTTCCCATTATTCCTATTTTCATCCACAGTTCCAACTCTCTATCGCTTGATTCCTATTTTCATCCGCATTTCCTTTTCTTTATCTCCTTATTCCTATTTTTAACTACAGTTCCCTTTCTCTATAACTTGATTCATATTTTACTTGCAGTTTCCTTTCTCTGGATGTTATTACTTATTTAAGTCCATAATTCCCCTTCTCTATTACTGATTCCCATTTTCATTTGGAGTTTCCCTTCTCTATCACTTTATTCCTATTTTTCACTTGCAGTTCCTTTCCTCTATCACTTGATTACTATTTTCATCCACAGTTCCCTTGATCTATCAGTTGATTTCGATTTCTATCATACTTTCACCTACAGTTCCCTTTCTCTCACTTGATTCATATTTTTGCCTTCAGTTTCCTTCCTCTATTATTTTATTCCAATTTCCCCTGTAGTTCCCTTTCTCTATAATTTAATTCATATTTTCACCTGCAGTTACCTTTCTCTATCACTTGATTCCTATTTTCACCTGCACTTCCCTTTTTCTATCAGTTGATTCCTGTTTTCACTTGCAGTTCCCTTTCTCTATCACTGCATACCTATTTTCACATACAATTCCCTTTCTCTATCACTTTTTTCCTATTTTCCCTTGCAGTTCCCTTTCTCTATCATTTGATTTCTATTATCATCCACAGTTCCTTTTCTTTATCATTTTAATCATATTTTCCCCTGCAGTTCCCTTTCAGTATCACTTTATTCTTATTTTCACCGGCAGTTCCCTTTCTCTATATCTTGATCACTATTTTTATCCATAGTGCCTTTTCTCTATATCTTGATCAGTATTTTCATCCACAGTTCCCTTTCTCTATATCTTGTTCACTATTTTCATTCACAGTTCCCTTTCTCTATCTCTTGATCAGTATTTTCATCCACAGTTCCCTTTCGCTATATCTTGTTCACTATTTTCATCCACAGTTCCCTTTCTCTATCACTGATCCCCAGTTTCACCCGGAGTTTCCCTTCTCTATCACGTCATCCCCATTTTTACTTGTAGATACTTTTATCTATCACTTGATTCCTATTTTCACTTGCAGTTCCCTTTCTCTATCTCTTTATTCCTGTTTTCACCTGCAGTTCCTTCTCTTTATCAATTGATTCCTATTTTCACCTGTAGTTCCCTTTCTCTGATGCTTGATTCCTATTTTCACCTGCAGGTCCCTTTCTCTATCCCTTCATTCCTATTTTCACATGCAGTTCCCTTTCTCTATCACTAGATTCTTATTTTTAACGGAAGTTCCCTTTCTCTATCCCTTCATTCCTATTCCCACATGCAGTTCCCTTTCTCTATCCCTTCTTTCCTATTTTCCCCTGTAGTTCCCTTTCTCTGTTACTTGACTCCTATTTTCATCCACAGTTCACTTTCTCTATCACTGGATTCGTAGTTTTATTCACAGTTCCCTTTCTCTATCACTGATTCCCATTTTCATCTGGAATTACTTTCATATATCACTTGATTCCCATTTTTATCCACAGTTCCCCTTTTTTATCACCAATTCATATTTCTATCCGTAATTCCCTTTCTCCATCATTTGATTCCCCTCTTCTCCATAAATATCCTTTTCCTATCAACGATTCCTATTATCCTTTGTAATTTCCGCTCTCTACCATTTGATTCCCATTTTAACCTGCAATTCACATTTTCTGTCACTATTTTCCAACTTCATCCACAATGCCCCATTTCTATCACTGATTCCCATTTTTATCAGCAGTTCCTTTTCTCTACCAAAGATTCCAATTTACATCTGCAGTTCCCTTTATCTATCAGTTGATTCCCATTTTTTTTCTACAATTCCGTTTTTATCACTTATTGCTATTTTCTTTCGTTCATATTTTTATCGCTGATTTCCATTTTGATCCGCAGTTCCCTTTCTCTATCAGTTATTCCCATTATCTTCTGCAATTCCTATTTCCTAACACTGATTCCCATTTTCTATTGGGGTCCTGTTTTCTGTCTCTAGTCACCTCAATCTTTCTAAGTCCTCACCAATGGCGTGCGTCTTCCGTGTCAGCAAAACACTATTTCCCTCGTTACTTACGCTGACACGGACATATTGTTATTGGTACTCAGGTATGCAGGCAGGCAAGGCCTCACCAACAAAGCTAGCTTTAGGAGTCAACTTAATATCTAGATTATATCAAAACATATGGCTTCGATTAGCATAGAAATGTGTATCTAAAGAGCGTTACTTGTGATTTTGAGGCTTTCCTCAGACCTAGCTTCTTTTATCCTACGAAAATTATTATTCTTTGTTCCTTTACATTTATTCATAAGGCTTTATATATATATATATATATATATATATATATATATATATATATATATATATATATATATATATATATATGCATATATATATATATATATATATATATATGTAAATATCACCCACGAATAGCATTTAATACCGAATTCTATCTTGGGAATATATATCCACTTGGAATTCATTTTATGGTAACAGCTTCTGGCCGGGTGGGGATTCGAACCACCACCTGTACGGCTAGAATCCATGCTGGCAGGGACCCTACCGAATCAGCTATCAAGAGAGACTAAAAGTTTATGACAAGTCCCCCTACTTATTCCTGTCGAATTCAGGAATCTGTTCATAGACTGGAAATAAACCCATCTCCACCATGATAGCTGAATCGTGAGTTTGCAACACGTGGTTATTTTAATGAACATATATCACAAGCACACGTGATTTTAATTAATGTAAATATCACCCACGAATAGCATTTAATACCGAATTCTATCTTGGGAATATATATCCACTTGGAATTCATTTTATGGTAACAGCTTCTGGCCGGGTGGGGATTCGAACCACCACCTGTACGGCTAGAATCCATGCTGGCAGGGACCCTACCGAATCAGCTATCAAGAGAGACTAAAAGTTTATGACAAGTCCCCCTACTTATTCCTGTCGAATTCAGGAATCTGTTCATAGACTGGAAATAAACCCATCTCCACCATGATAGCTGAATCGTGAGTTTGCAACACGTGGTTATTTTAATGAACATATATCACAAGCACACGTGATTTTAATTAATGTAAATATCACCCACGAATAGCATTTAATACCGAATTCTATCTTGGGAATATATATCCACTTGGAATTCATTTTATGGTAACAGCTTCTGGCCGGGTGGGGATTCGAACCACCACCTGTACGTGCAAACTCACGATTCAGCTATCATGGTGGAGATGGGTTTATTTCCAGTCTATGAACAGATTCCTGAATTCGACAGGAATAAGTAGGGGGACTTGTCATAAACTTTTAGTCTCTCTTGATAGCTGATTCGGTAGGGTCCCTGCCAGCATGGATTCTAGCCGTACAGGTGGTGGTTCGAATCCCCACCCGGCCAGAAGCTGTTACCATAAAATGAATTCCAAGTGGATATATATTCCCAAGATAGAATTCGGTATTAAATGCTATTCGTGGGTGATATTTACATTAATTAAAATCACGTGTGCTTGTGATATATGTTCATTAAAATAACCACGTGTTGCAAACTCACGATTCAGCTATCATGGTGGAGATGGGTTTATTTCCAGTCTATGAACAGATTCCTGAATTCGACAGGAATAAGTAGGGGGACTTGTCATAAACTTTTAGTCTCTCTTGATAGCTGATTCGGTAGGGTCCCTGCCAGCATGGATTCTAGCCGTACAGGTGGTGGTTCGAATCCCCACCCGGCCAGAAGCTGTTACCATAAAATGAATTCCAAGTGGATATATATTCCCAAGATAGAATTCGGTATTAAATGCTATTCGTGGGTGATATTTACATTAATTAAAATCACGTGTGCTTGTGATATATGTTCATTAAAATAACCACGTGTTGCAAACTCACGATTCAGCTATCATGGTGGAGATGGGTTTATTTCCAGTCTATGAACAGATTCCTGAATTCGACAGGAATAAGTAGGGGGACTTGTCATAAACTTTTAGTCTCTCTTGATAGCTGATTCGGTAGGGTCCCTGCCAGCATGGATTCTAGCCGTACAGGTGGTGGTTCGAATCCCCACCCGGCCAGAAGCTGTTACCATAAAATGAATTCCAAGTGGATATATATTCCCAAGATAGAATTCGGTATTAAATGCTATTCGTGGGTGATATTTACATTAATTAAAATCACGTGTGCTTGTGATATATGTTCATATATATATATATATATATATATATATATATATATATATATTATAGTGAGTTGGCCAAGGCTCCAGCCACCCGTTGAGATACTACCACTAGAGATTTACTGAACCCTTTGACTGGCCAGAAAGTACTATATTGGATCCCTCTCTGGTTACGGCTTATTTCATCTTTGCCTACACATACACAGAATAGTCTGGCATATTCTTTCCTCATACGCTTGACAACACTGAAATTTTCTTCTCTCAAGAGGTTAACTACTGCAATTGTTCAGTGGCTATTTTCCTCTTGGTAAGCGAAGAAGTGACTCTTTAGCTATGGTAAACAGCTCTTTTAGGAGAAGGACACTCCAAAATTAAACCATTGTTCTCTAGACTTGGGTAGTGCCATAGCCTCTGTACCATGGTCTTCCACTGTCTTGGGTTAGAGTTCTCTTGTTTGAAGGTACACTCAGGCACACTATTCTATCTTTTCAAGTTTTTATAGTTTATATAAGAAATGTTTATTTTAATGTTTTTATTGTTCTTAAACTTCTTGTAGTTTTTCCCTATTGCCTTTCCTCACAGGGCTATTTTCTCTGTTGGATCCCTTGGGCTTATAGCATCCTGCTTTTCCAACTAGGGTTGTTGCTTAGCAAGTAATAATATATATATATATATATATATATATATATATATATATATATATATATATACATATATACATATATGTATATATATATACAGTATATATATATAGCTATATATATATATATATATATATATATGTGTGTGTGTGTGTGTGTGTGTGTGTGTATATATAACTATATATGTATATATATATATATATATATATATATATATATATATATATATATGTGTGTGTGTGTGTGTGTGTATGTGTGTGACTCCCAGACTACTTACAAGATAATTTTGTAGAATGTGGCATGAAGAGGCAAAACCTGATGAATGGGAGTTACGAGTGTTGGTGAAAATAGCTAAAAAAGGAGACCTGATTGATTGCAATAATTACAGGGGCATAACACTTATGTCAGTTGTTATGAAAATATAAAGTATGCTTATTCTTAAGAGACTGGAGAGAGAGATTGATGAAAAGTTGAGAGATGAACAAGCAAGATTTAGAAAAGGTAGAAGTTGAACTGACCAAATTTTCATTTTGAGACATGTTGTACAGCAATGCGTAGAATATAGAAATCCTCTTTTGATGATAATTGTGTACTATGAAAAAGCCTTTGATAGTGTGCACCATCCAATTTTGTAGAGAATCCTGCGTTATTATGGAATTCCTCTTGAATATGTAAATTTGATTAAGTCTGTTCATGAGCATAGCAAGGGCAAAGTTAATGTTAATGGAGTCTTATCAAATGAGTTTCCAGTGAACAGCGTAATACTCCTAGGAAATGTGTTATAACCTATGTTGTTTATCCTCCTCATGGACTTTGTAACGTGTAGAACCGTCAGAGATGGTGGAGAAGGATTAGACTGGATTGGTGATAGGAATTTAGCAGACCTAGAGTATGCTGATGATGCTGTCCTTGTTGGCAGAACACCATAGGATTTGCAATGCTTGCTTACCAGAATGCATGAAATATCACACAAGGTTGGGCTCAAGATAAATAGAAGAAAGACAGAGATGAGAACGGAGTATGCAATGGAAGATGAAATATCATTGGAAGGAGAAAGGATTAATGAGGTAGGATCATTTAAGTATTTAGGACCTATGATCTCCAATACAGGGTCTTTAGAATTAGAGTTTAGTGAAAGATTGAAAAAAGCAAATCAGACAATGGCTAGGTTAAGTAAAATTTGGAAATCAAATCGCCTAAAATTTCATATAAAAATTAGACTATGTATCAGTTTAGTGAGATCGATGTTACACTATGGACATGAGTCATGGTATAACAATGAAACAATCTCCAATAGATTTAGTAGATTTAAGAGTAAAGCCCTCAAAAGGGTATTGGGAGTTGAATGGCAGGTCAGGATTAGAAATGAAACTATAAGAGAGATTACTCGAGTACCATATGTGGATGAGGGATAGATGGAGATGGTTTGGGCATGCTCTTCGCACTCCCCAAGAGAGATTAGTTCACCAAACATTTAACTGGGCTCCACAAGCCACCAGAAGAATTGGAAGACCCAGGCTTATATGGCTTAGGGCTATAAATCACGAAATAGGAGATGATGAACGGAGAAGTATTGAATTTAAAGCTCAAGACAGAGACGACTGGCGAAATCTAACCGAGGCCCTTTGCGCCAATAGGCGTAGGAGGAGATGATGATGATGATGATATATATATATATATATATATATATATATATATATATTTATATATATATATATGTGTGTGTGTGTGTGTGTGTGTGTATATATATATACAGTATATATATATGGTTGTGTGTTTGTGTGTATGAATAAACGAGTAAAATCACAGGGAAACGTTTTTTCCTGATTCGTGTTATCTATAGATAGATATTTGGGTAGAGGGATGAAGAGCCTACAAAACCATTTCCATCTATGTATGTAAAACACAAATTTAAGAATATATAAACTTGATCACTAAGTATACTGAATACTAAGAAAACCATTTCCTATTACTAACAAAACTAACAAAAAAAAATAGTAGAGGAGATATTCTTCACAACATCGAAGTTCTGAAATGCCTTTTCTTAGGTCAAAGATACAAACACAATTGTCCTGTTAATGTCGTCATTTCCTTCAATTATTTTGAAATTGTTACTCTCTAATAAAG
>NC_090753.1:1103156-1108156 GCF_036898095.1 Palaemon carinicauda | reverse complement strand
TCCTCCTCAAGGATTTTGTAATGGTGGAGGAGGATTGGACTGGATTGGTGATAGGAATTTAGCAGACCTAGATTATGCTGATGATGCTGTACTTGTTAGCAGAAATTCACAGGATTTGCAATGCTTGCTTACCAGAAATATCACACGAGGCTGGAATGAAGATAAATAGAAGACAGATAATGAGAACGGAGCAAGCAAAGGAAGATTGAATATCATTGGAAGGAGAAAGGACTAATGAGGTACAATCATATAAGTATTTAGGAACTATAATCTCCAATACAGGGTCTTTAGAATTAGAGTTTAGTGAAAGATTAAAACAAGCAAATCAGACAATGGCTAGGTTAAGTAAAATTTAGAAATCAAATCGCCTGAAATTACATATAATTATCAGACTATATATTAGTTTAGTGAGATCGGTATTACTTTACTGACATGAGTCATTGTATGACAATGAACCAATCTCCAATGGATTTAGTAGATTTGAGAGCAAAGCCCTCAGAAGGGTAATGGGAGTTAAATGGCAGGACAGGATTAGAAATGAAACAATAAGTGAGATTACTCGAGTGCCATATGATGATGAGATCATGATAAAGGGTAGATGGAGATGGCCTTTCGCCCACCCTAAGAGAGATTAGTTCACCAAACGTTCAGCTGGGCTCCACGAGACAGTAGAAGAGTTGGAAGACCCAGGCCTACATGGCTGAGGACTATGAAGCACGAAGTAGAAGATGATTATTTAAAGACGACTGGTGAAATCTAACCGAGGCTCTTGGCATCAATAGGCGTAGGAGAAGATGATGATGATGATGATATATATATATATATATATATATATATATATATATATATATATATATATATATATATGTATATATATATATATATATATATATATATAAATATATATATATACATATATATATATATGTGTGTGTGTGTGTGTGCGTGGGTGTGTGTGTGTATATACTATTATATATATTTATTGTAGCGAACGAAGTGAGTGACCTTATATGAAGCGCCAAATTTTTTTGAAGGTCATTCCTTTTCTCTGTAGAGTTCGGAATGAGGCTGGTGGGGGGAGCTGATATTTTCTGCAGCGGAGTCAATAACTCCTATACCAATAAATATATTCAAATGAAATTTCCAGGGGTTATTTAGATGTATGTAAGCTTTCTTTCTGCCAATTTTCATGCTGCTATAGGCATTCCCTGGCTGTCGCCTCTGTTCGTAAGTGTCGATTTTTAGCTAAAACTTCAGTGAGGAGCTGCAAACTACTCTTAGAGTTTTACAGATATCCAAATGGTTTTCACAGGGTTTGATGGGTCTTATGTGAAATATATTCATACCAATTTTCGTATTGATACTTGCTATATAGAAGTCACAGTAGCCCTTTTTCGATATCCATGGGATGTCGATTTTCGTCGGCACCATAAACTACTCGTAGAATACTTCACATATCTAAATGAAATTTTCAGGGATTTGTGGGATGGGTATTTACTTAGTCCATACCAATTTTCATGTTGATATCTGCCATAGAAAAGCCACAGTAAACGTTTATTTCGGTTTGGGCTGAATGGTTATTTTTGGCAGTGGAGTAAATTGTTCCCAGAATGATTCACATATACAAAAGAAAATTTCAGGGATTGATGAGATACATAGTTTCTCTGTTCCTGCCAAATTTCATGGTAATATCAACAATTAAAAAGACACAGCTATCCCGTAGTCTTCTTAAATATTCTGGTAAATGTAGCAACATTACAGTGAACGGCGTGATAGTGAGCGACATCAACGAGGGAGAATGTCGATCTCATACACAATTATACACATTATATATATATATATATATATATATATATATATATATATATATATATATATATATATATATATATATATATATATATATATATATATATATATATATATATATATATATATATATATATATATTATATATATATATATGTGTGTATATATAAAATTTGTTAGAAAGATTAAAAGTTGCGTCCTTAACTTCTGACTTGCAAACCAATTGTTACAAATATTGCGTTGGGTCGGGTGAAGGACATTCATCAGAAACGTATGGCAATTATTCTCTTTGTAGCAATACGTAATCTTCTCTTTAAGAATACTCTCTCTCTCTCTCTCTCTCTCTCTCTCTCTCTCTCTCTCTCTCTCTCTCTCTCTCTCTCTCTCTCTCTCTCAAATAGAATATATATATATATATATATATATATATATATATATATATATATATATATATATATATATATATATATATATATATATATACAGTATATATCATTACCTTTCAATGCATCCGGTTGACACCTCTTTTTAGCCCGAACAAAAATAAACAATTTATTTTACTCAGTTTTAGTGCAATCTGTTCATGACCTTCAGGGAGTTCAAATAACATACAGTTTTCTGAGTAATTTCATAAGTAATTTCCTTCTTCCTTGAAAACCTTTTTAGGTGCGTACACTTTCAAAGCCAATTCTATTTTTTCATATTAGTCATATTTGTATTTTTGGATCTTCAATTCTTTTCAAAGAATTTATAGATAATATAAATAAAATAAAAATTTTAAATTGTTTTGTATCTGCAAAATGTTTTATGGTTGTTCCCAACATTTTCCGCTTTAGTAAGTTTTATTTTGGGTTCTGTGAAAGAAGTAAATACTCTCTCTCTCTCTCTCTCTCTCTCTCTCTCTCTCTCTCTCTCTCTCTCTCTCTCTCTCTCTCTCTTGTAAGCACAGCAATCATATTATTATTATTCAAATCATTCGTCTTGATCTAAATTCTTTTCGAAAACAAATCATTTCTTCGCCTTGTGTTTTTATTTCGTCTTATTATTATCATCCCTCCTTATATTAGTATTTTCATTCTTTTCTGGTTTTTGAAGAATTTTCCAATTTCTTGTATATCCTTCAGATCAAAAATAAAACTTTTTTGATTTGGTGTAAATTTCTTAGTTCTTTATTTGTTTGTATTTTTGTAACCAGTAAAAACTTATGATGGCGATGGATCAATGATTGCTGGGACTTTATCGCCATTAAGAGGAGGGTTAAAACACCATGTCTTTTAGCAATCCAAAGGTATTTTGACTTTGTGCAAACAGTCCTTGAAGTACTAAGCATTTGAATTATGATATCTCCGTTTACTCCGATCTATAGGTTTCTATCCTGTAATATGAAGACCCAAAAATTATTTTGAGAACTAGCCTACATAGAGACCATTGATTCCCGTTCCGTTGGCCTTTGTATAAATATTGGTCTCTGCATATGCACTGTACCAATCCTTTCCTAAATGAAACTGGCTTTTGTATGAAGACTTGGGCTTTGCATTACTTAACTTGTATCCAGATAAAAAAAACTGGTGTTCGGTTAAAAACTGATTTCTGTATCAATTGAAAATTTCCTTTACATTTGAAAAAGGTGGACAGTGAATGAAAAACAATTCGATTTAATTTTTACTAATGTTTACCTTTAAATTGAACAAACAGGTTTTTTACATTAAAAGAACCAAATTCTGTATGAAAACTGGCATTTTCAGTAAAACTGTCAATTGCTTGAAATCTGGTAATTTTATCTAAAGATCCCCTCCGCATAAGAAAAATGGACTGCATTTAAAACTGGTGTTTGAATAGTAAATAAGTATAGCAGGAATACTGACCATTACAGTACAACAAATCTGGTTTTTTAATGATACAAATAGCATTGTCAATAAATAAACTGGTACTTAAGTAAAAAGAAAGAAGTTTGCAAATCTAAAATTTATTAATAAACTGACTTTTGTAGGGGAACATTAAATACAGGCTTTTCTATTAAAAAACAGGTCCTAGTTTTGAACAAAATTAAACTTAACATTAGGAATAATGTCTGTAATACAAAATAGGTTTTTGTAATAAAAATTGGTCTTTAATTTGTATTAAAGAAAACCCTGGTCTTCATATTAGGAAAACTGACCATCCTTTAGGCCATCCTTTGTGATAAAAGAAAAAATCAAACTAAGCCCGAAGGTGTTAGAACTGTTTCTGCTCTGCAGATGAATGACCAAACCCACGGAAGCCTTAGGTGTCTAAATTTTTACGCCATTTATAAGTTCAAACTGAGTCACCATTTGTGATGGACAGTCACGCAGACTAATAAAATAAAAAGGAAAACGCTTCTCATTCTCTGCACCAACGCGGACTTTGTCATTTGGAAAGAGAGAGAGAGAGAGAGAGAGAGAGAGAGAGAGAGAGAGAGAGAGAGAGAGAGAGAGAGAGAGATAACAGGCAGGCATAGAAGTAGTCTGCCCCCCTAACCAAGCAAGATTGGAACTGATACCTTTGTCATAATGCACAACCATTAATTTCCCATCTAGGTCTTAAGTTTTTATTCGTCCGCAATTCCTCCTTGAATTAGGATTCCCTTCTTCTTCTTCTTCTTCTTCTTCTTCTTCTTCTTCTTCTTCTTCTTCTTTCGTGCCTAAAAGAGTTTGACCTGGCTTTTCGGGTGACGCAGGTCGACCTCGTTTGTTAAGCTATCAACACGACAACACTTGAGATCACGCTCTCCAATCCTTCGGTCGTACCTTAGCAACCTCTAGCAAAGACACACACTCACACACTCACACCTAACTCTTTTCTCAACAACCCCGGCCCCTCTTCCTCTTTTTATTTATTCTCTTCTTGCAACACTTCACTCACTATAAGAAGCTCGGTACTATGTGAGGAGTGCTACTTTCTATGGGAGTAGAGAGAGAGAGAGAGAGAGAGAGAGAGAGAGAGAGAGAGAGAGAGAGAGAGAGAGAGAGAGCTAATAGTAACCATATAAATTGCAATCTCTGGTGGATCGTGAACAACATGAGCTTCAGCCAATCACATGTAACTTCAACGATATCGACTGCCGAAATTCAACGTCAGCTCGAAATAAACAGACCATTCATACGCTGTTAGAATAAACATCTATCTCCTCTTCTTCTCAGATCTGATGGTAGGACGTTCTGATGTCTACT
>NC_090753.1:1095656-1098156 GCF_036898095.1 Palaemon carinicauda | reverse complement strand
CTTTTGTAATTCCTCCCATGATTCACGAAAAATAACTATGCCATCTGCAATTCTTAAGTTGATAAGGTATTCCTCATTAATATCAATTCATATATATATATATATATATATATATATATATATATATATATATATATATATATATATATATACTTATATATATATATATATATATATATATATATATATATATATATATATATATATATCCTCACCTCCTACGCCTATTGACGGAAAGGGCCTCCCAAATATGCTAAATTATATATATATATATATATATACATATATACTGTATATAATATATATATATACTGTATATATATATATATATATATATATATATATATATATATATATCCTCACCTCCTATGCCTATTGACGCAAATGGCCTTCAAAATATGATAAATTATATATATATAAATATATATATATATATATATATATATATATATATATATATGCAGTATATGTTTGTGTGTATACATATATATATATATATATATATATATATATATATATATATATATATGACATTGTTGTTGGTGTTTATAGTTTTGATAGGATACTATAATTTGGTTAAAAATGGATTCTAAGTAGATATACAAATATACGAACGGTTCTTTACAGCGAGAAAAGATACATACTAACCGTGTTTTATAAACAGGAATATGTAGAGAAGGCTATAAAGACAAAGAGACATACATATATGCAAATGTGGGGTTTTTTTTTACAGAGACAGATATACGAAAGTGAGTTTTAAAAAGAGATATACTTTATATAGAATATCTTATAGACAGAGAAGCCTGTATATGAATGATTTTAGGCACATGCATATACAATTATTTTATAAATATACATTCGGTAGGGTTTATGGTCCGAGAGGCATACATACGGTCAGTCATTGAGATAAACAAACAGAAAATTAACTTTCTCTTTGACAAACCATTATATTCGAAAGATTTTTGGACATGGATATGCATACAGAGGAATTTTTTTAAACAACCATACATAGTTGGACTGTATGTAAATGAATATTTTTCTAGACGACAGATTAGTAACTGATTACTAGTGATGGTAACATCAGTAGTGTCTCACTCCTAATATTAATGGCTTTCTTCTTATAACTAATCAAATTACCTCAAGCCCCTTCCCTTCCATTTTATCATGGACTGATGTTGGCATGGTTATATTGGCATAAATACTTGAACCAAAGTGTGTACCGTATATTCATATTCCCCTGTGTATAACAACAATAATCTACAGTTTGTGAACTTGACGTTTTCCACTAAAATGAAGGATCCTCTTTTATATTACCAAAATTTCTTACTCATATTAGAATTTTAATAAGTATGTATCAAAAGAGTATGATAATGTTCTCATATTATCTGCAGAGGAAAACATGGAAAGAAAATCTTCGAAGATGCCTTCGTCACAACGTGGAGTCAGCCAATCCTCTCCGCCAGTAAACACGGATTCTCTATCACCGTTGAAAAGACAAAAAAGGTATTGTCCACATTTGAACTTCATTTGTTTTATAATATGTTTAACTGCTTTGTAAAATTGTTTATTAATGAAGATACTACGGTTCGATGATCGGTCCCAGTATGAGAGAAATTTATTTCTATTTAGGCACTATATTATGTTGATTTTCATCCATATAGCCTAAGTATATATATGTATATATATATATATATATATATATATATATATATATATATATATATATATATATATATAATATATATATATATATACACACACACATATATATATATATGTATATATATATATATATATATATATATATATATATATATATATGTGTGTGTGTGTGTGTGTGTACACATCTATATACATAGACAGTATATATATATATATATATATATATATATATATATATATATATATATATACATTATATTATATCTATATGAGCACACATTTAGCCCCATACATTTATGTATATTATCATTATTATTATCATTACTTGCTAAGCTACATCCCTAGTTGGAAAAGCAAGATGCTGTAAACTCAGGGACCCCAACAAGGAAAATAGCTCAGTGAGGAAAGGAAACGAGGAAAAATCAAATAGTTTAAAGTAACAACAATGAAATAAATATTTCAATATAAACTATAAAAACTTTAACAAAACAAGGGAAAGAGAAATTAGATAGAACAGTGTGCCTGAGTGTACCCTCAAGCAAGAGAACTCTAACACAAGACAGTAGAAGGCCATGGTACAGAGGCTATGGCACTACCCAAGACTAGAGATCAATGGTTTGATTTTGGAGTGGCTTCCTTCTAGAAGAACTGCTTCCCATAGCTAAAGAGTCTCTTCTACCCTTACAAAGAGGAAAGTAGCCACTGAACAATTACAGTGCAGTAGTTAACCCCTTGGGTGAAGAAGAATTGTTTGGTAATCTCCCTGTTGTAAGGTGTATGAAGACAGAGGAGAATCTGTAAAGAATATGCCAGACTATTCGGTAATGTGTAGGCAAAG
>NC_090753.1:1065656-1090656 GCF_036898095.1 Palaemon carinicauda | reverse complement strand
ATTGCCTAGTTTCTGATTTTTACAACGGTTTCCACTTAACACCGTTACAAAATATTTTCCATTTTGTATTTTCAAGCATATCGTTACTAAACTATTAATTACTAATTATAAATGTGGTTACGTTTCATGAACATAAATCCTGTATATTACGTTGATCCTGATGAAAACTTTATTGATCTTGTGGACACATCTGATTTTTTTTTTTTTTTTTTTTTTTTTTTTTTTTTGTAAATATTACACTACTGACACATTTAATGATACTCTCCCTAATCATATGCGGCAATGCCTTTCATTAATAAGCTTTAATATTCGAAGTTTCAAGGAAAACCATGAATTTGTCTTCATAGTATTGACTAAAATACTGCATGAATTATCTTCCTGGATATGATGCGTGCCACAATTATCGGGAAGGTCGGAGGGGCGGCGGTGTGAACATTTTCGTTAAAGACTTTCTTGAGTTTCAACCTCTTGATGAGTTCTTCAACATTTCTACTGATAATTTTGAAAGTGTCGGTGTAACGCTTTCTATACCAAATTCATCCCTTAACACTCAAGGCCAATAGTATTGGCCTTGTTAAAACTAATCTTAGGTATCTATAGACGTCCAGGAGGTGACGGAAATGTATTTTTCGACTCGTTAGAGGCAGTGCTAAGAAATCCAGGTATCTCCCTTGTGAATACAATTGTCACTTACAGTATATGTGGGAAGGGGAGAGCGAGACCACCCGGAGACTCATAAACAATGCGATCTCTTGACTTCCGCCCGTCAATAATTAGACCAACAAGAGTCGGTTCGAATGACTCGCTGTCTTGTATCGACCATAATTGGGCCAATAATAATCTTGTTAGTAATAGTCAAAGTCAAAGTCAAAGTCAAAAACCTTTATTCCGTTATAAAATGGTTATTCTGTTACATAACAATATAAATTATTTACATAAAATTCGCAATAATTGGATTGTAAAAATCTAGGATATATATACATTCAAGTAAAATCTAAAAAATATTGCTTAAGTTTCTTTTTGAATAAATCAGAACTAACATTTATACATTTTCTTATTTCCAGAGGTAGTTTGTTCCAGCAAGCTGGGCCCCTTATTGCCATTGCGCGTGAACCCAAATCCGTTCGATAGCTGTCTACATATAGATTTTCATTCTGTCTGGTTAATGCATTCCTACAATTACCAACTGTAGGAAATGTGTATAGCCAGTTGGGATATTCTTTTCTCAAACTTTTAAAAACAAAAACACAAACATCGTACATGCACTTTTCTTTTCATTTTATCCACTTTAATTGCTGGAGGGTTGGGGTGATGTGATCGGGTTTTTTCACCCCAATAACGGCTACTCTACCTGCAAAGTTTTGGATTTTTTTAGCTTTTTCCATGTGCATATCATTAGTTGACCCCCATATCTTAATACAGTAGTTTATTACACTCAAGACCAGACTTTCCACTATCAAAGCTCGAGTAGTATCATCAAAGTAATCTTTTATTCTACTTAGATACATTAGAATGCCACTAACTTTTCTACTCAGCTCGTCAATGTGAGTACTGAATGTCATGTACCTGTCCATGTGTAGACCTAGATTTTTTACATGTTGACTTATCTTTACTTCATCACCATCGCATTTTATTATAATGTCATCTGGAATTTTGCTAATAGACTGTGAGCTACCCACAAACATGCACTGTGTTTTAGTGGCATTTAATAATAGCCCTTTTCTTAGAAAATATTTCTTAATTTTGAGCAATATTAGTTCAGCCCTTTTAATCAAGCCATCTAAATTTTCTATTTGATCAGCCAAAAGAACTTGTGTGTCATCAGCATATTGAATTAGCAGGCAGTTTTCTATGTATTTAATCATGTCATTAACGTAGACTAAAAATAGAATTGGACCTAGGACAGATCCCTGTGGCACTCCAAATTCAACCTTTTCAATGCAAGAATTTACGTCTCCTAATCTAACTACCTGACTTCTATCCCTCAAGTAATCGTGAAACCAGAACGTATCAATGTAATGTTCCTTAAGAGATTTACACAATTCATCATGGTTGACACTATCAAATGCCTTTGATAGGTCGCATAAAATTAATATGGAAACTTTTTTCTATCAATATTTTTATAAATTTCATTTGTTAATTTCATCAAAGCTGTTTCTGTTGATAAACCTTTACGGAATCCATGCTGAGTGTTAGAAATCAAATTATTTTTTTTTCTAGATGTTCCATTAACTGATTACATACAATCTTTTCTATTACTTTCGATATTACTGGGAGGATAGAAACAGGTCTATAATTACCAGGGTCGTCCTTGTCTCCTTTCTTGTGAAGAGGGTCTACGAGGGGTTGTTTCCAAATAGAAGGCTATTTCCCAGTTACAATCGATGTATTTATGATAACCGAAAACTAGTAGGAATACCATCCGTTCCGTAAGCATTACTATTATTCAAACTCTTAACTGTTAATATTATTGTTTCTACTGTAACTGGTTGCGGTCTAAACAATCTTATATTGTTGCCAAAATTATTTTGAGTGTTTCTAATATCTTCATTTTCGTACTTTTGTAGAATTTCCTGCGTTTTATCATAAGTTATTTTTCCTACATTAGCAAAGTATTGGTTAAATTGATCTGCTCTAGCTTTTGGGTTGTCGTATTCAATCTTTTTATTTGTTTTAGTAGATACAATATTATTCATAATTTTCCATGTTTCTCTGCGAGATTTACTTTTCTTGATCTTGTCTTTGTTATAATAAGCTTTGGCAGTACGCATCTTCGAATTGATGAGTTTTTTCATTTCCTTATACGAATTGTTCAGATTTTCATCATGTCTATTCTGTTTAAGCCTTTCTTGCATTTTGTCCCTTTCAATCATACTGTTTTTGAGATCATTGTCTATCCAAGGTGCACTGGGTCTCCTTATTTCCTTCGTGGTTATTGGGGCACATTTATCTAAGGCACTATTATATACTTCACTGAAAATTCCTGTTTGAATGTCTGTGTCATCAGTATGCATGATTGTATCTAAAATTATATTGTGGTCTAGCAATGTATTGCACAAAAAATCTGCAGAATAATATTTTAAACACCTAGAGGTTACCATGACTGGTTTACGCTTTGGCTTTTTAATATCTATGATAAATGAAATATGTTCATGGTCAGCTACAATACTTGGATTTACCTCGATTTTAATGACACTTTCCTGCTTGTTTGTTATTAACACGTCTAGTAGTGTGGATGAGATGGGGCTAACTCTAGTAGGTTTATTAATCATTTGATTTAATTTGGTGACTCTTAAAATATTATGTATCTTTGCTGAACCTAACATCAAATCATCATTTAGATCACCTATTACATAAATTGATTTATTCTTTAGAGAAACCATTCTCAGACATTCCAAAATATAGTTAAAAGTATCATTTGAAGCATGCGGATGTCTATACAAGCAACCAATGATAACAGAAGGTAGCTTACGAGATTGTACAGAGAGCCAAACCTCTTCTACCCCCTCTACTCTTTGAACATTAAGATTACAAATATTAACAGAAAGATTATTTTTTACATAAATACAACAACCTCCACCTCTTCCTTTGTCACATCTATATATTGTATAATTAGGAAATTCAATGAGTGAATCGACAACATTCGGGGTTAACCAAGTCTCAGTTAAACATAATACATCAATATTTCTGTTTAAGAGCATTAATTCAATTTCACATATCTTACTAAGGAGAGACTGTACATTCAAATATTCTACACACAAAAGATCGTTTTTATGGAGTCACACGATTAGCTATCCCAGTACCAATGTCCGGGACGAGCACTTCTTGTGTGATAACTGCCTCTTGATGGAAGAGGCGGGAAGTCATATTCCCACATATCCGCTCGTGACCAGTTGGATATTCTTAGCAGATATCACAGATCATTTCCCAATTCTCTGTAGTCTTTTAATGCCTATATTAAACAACGTAGACACAAAAATAAAAATGCAATTCAGAGATATGAGCGAAGTGAATGACAGGAAATTCACGGAACTCCTCGGGGGTAAAGACTGGTCCGAATAGGGTCAAGCCTCATTAGATCCAAGGTCCTTTAATGGGATTAAAGGACCTTGATTAGATCCTCACCTGAGTGCGGCCTCCTTTACGGATAAAATGGACAATTTTTTTTTCAGTGAATGCTTTCCTCGAAAAACAAAATATGTAAGTGTTAAAAGATTGGCGAATAAGTGGCTCTCCAAAGGGCTACTTAAATCAATTAACATTAAACATAATCTGTATCGAAGAATGAAATTGGGTGATTATAGTGCCCTAACTATTGTAATATGTTGCTTACATTAATTCGCGCGGCAAAGAAAAAATATTTTGATAGTACTTTTGATCAACTCCGAAAGGATGCTAAAAAATCCTGGGATCTCATAAACTCGTCCCTCAGGCCTGGCAAGAAAAAGCGCATGTCACTGAGAAAACTCATCTGTCGTAACGACGAAACTATTACTGACAGCCAACAGATTGCAAATACTTTTAATCTTCATTTCTCTACAATCGGCATTACTCTCCGAGATGCCCTGCCTCAAAATAATCATTTATATTTCCATTCCTACTTGCCTCCTTCAAATCAGCAGTCTATTTATTTGACCCCGTCTTCTCCGCTTGAGGTAATCAATATTATAAGAAATTAAAGAAGACACAAGCAAATATTAATTCTCCCCCTGCTAAACTATATAAGAATAATGCTAGTTTACTTGCCATTCCGATATCCTTGTTGTTCAACCGTTGTATTGCCTCTGGCATTTATCCTGACATTTTTAAAATAGCTGCATTACTGTGTTACATAAGTCTGGTGATAAATCGGATGTTAATGACTATAGACCAGTAAGTTGCCTTCCCTTATTGAATAAAATTTTTGAAAAATTATTATACAATCGACTCTACTCTTTCTTTATTAGATGTAATATCTTTTCTACCTGTCAGTATGGCTTCCTGCGTGGCTTCAGTACAAGTGATGCTGTTAATGATCTAGAAAATATCTGCAATGCGATGAATAAAAAGGAATACCTTGGTGCGGTCTTTTTAGATTTGAGTAAAGCCTTTGACACTGTGTCTCATGCTGCGCTTCTTAAAAAGCTCGAACATTATGGAATACGTGAAAATGCATTACTCTTACTAAAATCCTACTTATCTAGTCGAAAACAATTTGTGACCCTTGATGGCCATCTCTCAGAGGTTATGGATGTCAAAATAGGCGTTCCCTAGGGATCAGTCCTAGGCCCGTTATTTTTCGCCGCCTATATCAATGATCTACCTCGGTCAGTTGGTAGGTTAAGCTCCATACTCTTTGCCGATGACACTACGCTTCACTTTAGACATGAAAATATCTACTCCCTCTGTGGTACACTAACCGCTGATTTAACTCATGTAAAAAAAACTGGCTACTAGCAAATAAGTTAACCTTAAATGAAAGAAAGAATATTTCATAGTCTTTTCTTTGCGTAGAGTTCCAGATAACATAAGGGTTGCTATAGGTCATCACACTCTTGACCAGAGGTCCAGTGGTAGATATTAGGGATATTTCTTGATAATAAACTAACTTTCTGTGAGCATGTTAATATGACAGTTAATAAGATTGCCAAAGTAATGGGTATCATATATAGATTAAAAGAGTATTTCCCCTTATATATTATAAAACAATTGTATCACTCGTTAGTATCTCCTCACCTAAATTACAGCATTACGGCATGGGGGAGTAGTAGTAGAAACGTCCTGCAACCGTTAATTATAATTCAAAAAAAGACTAGTAAGATCATAAGCTCCAGTGATTACTTAGCTCATACATCGCCACTCTTCCGGTCGCTCTCAATATTGAAACTGGACACTTATAAGCTTTCCTTAATGAATATGATGTTTCAAACACTTATATTAAACAAATTTCCAGATTTAAGACGAAAAATAATTCAGGAACAATCCGTTCATCCATATGGAACAAGAAATTCAAACTTAACTCTTCCTTTCATATGTATCAATCGTATCTATATCAAGGTATCAAACATTGGAATACTCTGCCCGCTTATCTAAAGGTATCGCTTGGCGTTCGATCTTTTGAGAAATCATATACAATATTCTTGTTATCTGGGTACTAAAGCTGTGTTAATAAATATTTGTACTTGCCTACCTAACCATAATGCAAGTATCAGTTTCACTGTTTAGAATATTCTTATTTGTAAAACTAATTCTTTTACTGAATTTTTGCTTAATATCTACAATTTTTAAATGTATGTACCATTAGTTTCATATACCACCCTTCTTTATTACATAAACATACATTTCATTTGTTTTTAGGCTAAGAATCTCATTTATATGTATTTATGTATATATATATATATATATATATATATATATATATATATATATATATATATATATACTTATGTATATGTATGTGTACATTTTGTATATCTATATTAATATTTTTTTTTCTTAATTGATGATATTATTTTAGTTGTATTATTGCACGAAGAGCTCTGCACCACATGGGCTTGGACTGAGTCTTTTTTGTAAATCTTTTGTATGTAAATATTTTTTGTCCAATAAACATTATTATTATTATTATCATTATTATTAGTATTATTATTATTATCATTATTATTATTATTATTATTATTATTATCATAAAATTTGATACAATCATAACATACCTTGATTACAATATCATTTATTGTCAAAATTCCACATGAAAAATATTACGTTGAATTAGAAAAAACTTTGGTTTAGTTTCTACTGATCAGGCCTCATGTCAGCAAGGATCAATGACCAAGGGCACCAACAGAAATGATAAACAGTTGTAGCTTGACTGATAAATAATAATAATATTAATAATAAACAATTAAAGCGAGTTTGTATCCCTTAGTTGTTTCAGACAAAAGGACAGTCAGAAAATAAAACAAGAGAGAGAGAGAGAGAGAGAGAGAGAGAGAGAGAGAGAGAGAGAGAGAGAGAGAGAGAGAGAGAGAGAGCGCATGAGGTTGACGATTTACGCTTTCGTGATTTGCGAAAGATTACCCGTCACAAAAACTTGCAATCTCCTGCAAGAAAGCGAAAGTGCTAATCCGGCCACACGCCAACACGAATCTGGTCGGTTCATCTAAGATTCACGCTTATGCACCGTATCATTCCTTATTTATTGATATGTATGTATATATACATATATATATATATATATATATATATATATATATATATATATATATATATATATATATATATATATATATATATATATATATATATGTGTGTATATATATATATGTATATATATATGTATATATATATATATATACATATATATATATATATATATATATATATATATATATATATATATATATATATATATATATATATATATATATATATATATACACACAGTATATACTGTACAGTATATATATATATATATATATATATATATATATATATATATATATATACATATATATATATATATGTGTGCGTGTGTGTGTATATACTATACCGTATATATAAGTATATACTATATAATTACAAGAATACTATGACGAACTGCAAGGTGTAATTGATGGGATCCCAGAGTATATGAAAATTGTAATTGGTGACTTCAGTGCTAAAGTTGGAAAGAATGATCAAGGTATAGAGAGTGTGATGGGTGATGATGGTTTTGGCGAAGTTGCAAATGAAAATGGAGCACACTTTATAAGTTTTTGTTCAACAAATAATCTACTTATTAGAGGTACTCTTTTCCAGCACAAGGACATCCATATATATACATGGACTTCACCATGTGGCAATTACAAAAATCAAATAGACCGCATAGACATTAATAAAGAGAGAAGGAGGACTCTGACAAATGTAAGAAGTTATAGAAGAGCAGGTATTGGTAGTGATCACTGAAAAGACTCAACATAAATGTAAATAGAATACCTAGGTTTGATACAATTAAGCTTCTAGAAGATGAGCACAGTAGAATGTAGAAATCGACTTGCAGTCTTAGAGACTTTAAGAGACAAAGAACAGACAAATAATGAAAAATGGTGTGGTATTAAGAACATATATCAGTCAGATAGTAGTGAAGTTTTGGGACATGCAGTTTCTAGGTGAATACCATGAATATCAAATGATATTTAGGATACTATAAAAAGGAGACAAAGACAGAAATTGATTGTTGAAAATTTTCGAGGAAGTAATGAAAATTACAAGGTAGAGCATATTAAGTATTCCAGTATTGATAGTGAAGTCTAAAGAAAAGCCAGAAGAGAATATTTAGACAGTAAAGCAGATGAGGCTGACAAAGCTATGAACTCAGGGATTGGCTATGGTGTAAGAATTGCTCATAGAATTATTAAAGAAGAATCAGCATATTCTCATCAAAAAGAGAGATGGATCTGTTATAACAATAGAAGATGAAGAAAGGCAACGTTAGATCGAATACTTTAGTGAGGTCATGAATAGAAGATATGAAGGGAATAATTGAATTGATATACCTGAAGCTGATGAACACCTTGATGTGCACATGATGAATTCAGTCTGTTTGAAGTCGAAGCTATCATTAAAAAACTCAGAAGATGGAAAACTCCTGGATACGATGGAATAACGGCTGAGATCATTTTGGCAAAAAAATAAGGGACTCCCTGAATACTTACAAGATTATATAGTAGAATGTGGCGTAAAGAGGAAAATCCTGATGAATGGGAGCTAAGAGTGTTTGATAAAATGGCAAAAAAAGATCTGACTAATTGCAATAATTACAGAGGCCTTTCACAATTACGTCAGTTATCATGAAAATATACAGTATGCTCATTCTAAAGAAAATAGAGAGAAAGATTGATGAAAAGCTGAGATGATGAGCAAGCAGGATTTAGAAAAGGTAAAAGTTGTACTGAGCAACTTTTCATATTAAGATATGTAGTTCAACAATGTGTAGAATATAGAAATCCATTTTTGTTAGCATTTGTAGACTATGAAAAAGTCTATGATAGTATGCACCGGCCAATTTTGTGGAGAGTCACACGTTATTATGGAGTTCCTTTTGAATATGTAAATTTGATTAAGTCTATTCATGAGCATAGCAAGTGCAAAGCTAAGGTTAGTGGAGTCCTATCAAATGAATTTCCAGTGAACAGTGGAGTACTACTATCTTGTTTATTCTCCTCATTGATTTTGTAATACAGAAAGGTTGAGGATGGTGAAGAAGGATTGGGCTGGATTGGTAACAGGAAATTAGCTAACCTAGTGTATGCTGATGATGTTGTTCTTATTAGCAGAACACCACAGAAATTGCAAAGATTGCTTACCAGATTGCATGAAATGTCACACGAGGTTAGGCTTAAGATAAATAGAAGCAAGACAGAGATAATTAGAACGGAATATGCAATGGAAGATGAAATATCATTGGAAGGAGAAAGAATTAATGAGGTGGAATCATTTCAATATTTAGGAACTATAATCTCTAACACAGGATCTTTAGAATTGGAGTTTAGTGAAAGATTGAAAAAAGCAAACCAGACCATGGCTAGGTTAAGTAAAATTTGAAAATAAAATTGCCTGAAATTACATATAAAACTCAGGCTATATATCAGTTTAGTGAGATCGGTGTTACTGTATGGGCATTAGTCGTGGTAAAACAATGAAACAATATCCAACAGATTTTGTAGATTTGAGAACAAAGCCCTCAGAAGGATATTGGGAGTTAAATGGCAGGACAGGATTAGAAATAAAACGATAAGAGAGATTACTCGAGTGCCATATATGGATGAGATCATGGTGAAGTGGTTTAGGCATGTTCTTCGCATTCCCTAAGAAAGGTTAGTTCACCAAACTCTCAACTGGGCTCCACAAGGCACTAGAAGAGTTCAAAGACCCAGGCCTACATGGCTGAGGACTGTGAAGTGTGAAGTAGATGATGAATGGTGAAGTATTGATTTTAAAGCTCAAGATAGAGGCGATTGGCGGAATCTAACAGAGGCCCTTTGCCTCAATAGGCTTAGGAGATGATGATGATGATCCTATAAACATATATATATATATATATATATATATATATATATATATATATATATATATATATATATACACTGTATATATATATATATATATATATATATATATATATATATATATATATATATATATATATATATATATATAAATAAATATAGACATATATATATGTATATATACATATAAATATATATATATATATATATATATATATATATATATATATATATATATACATATATATATATATATATATATATATATATATATATATATATATACGGCTGGCAAATTACATAATCTCCTGAGCTCCAAACTCACCTGCTTATTTTTACATAAGTCTGTGATACTTGAAACTATGCAACTCCCAGATGGCAATATATAAAAACACTGAATATCCAAAGATCCAAACAAAACTCGGTGATTATTTAATTGGAACTATTCAAAAACATCTTAATTTAATTCTTAAACAGGGATTAAGAGCAAGCACTGTTAAGAAATATGGGTGATTGAAAAATATACACACTTTACAAAAATAAATATATTCTATAAAAAGTTACAACACTAATCCAAAAAGGATTTATACCAAAATTAAATTACTCGTAATATTAAATCTGAAGAAAACCTTAAACTAAGACAATAGGAAACATTACCTTAAAAAAATTATACAAACACTTGTTTCACTAAAAATTAATTTATAAAAATATTTAATCTTGATAATTAATGAAAATAGTTAACTCTTTAACACTCTAATGAGTATATACTAAATGAAATTTACATAATTATGACTGATACATTTACGTTTTTTGGCTCACACGAGGCTTCCAAACAGATAAGCAGAATAAATACACTTCACTGTTTTAACCTAAACTCACTGGGCCAGTCACAAAAATTTATGTTAAACAAGTATTTATATTAATACAATACTCTTGAAATATCTGTCAATGGATTCATTAATGTCTGGACACTTTATATACAGTATATATTGGATAGAAATTGTTAATCACGTTTGAGGGGGCGCACTCTTAACGCACTTCAGAGGAGAGAGACAAACTTTGGCTCTTTCAAAGGGATAGGCTTGATCTCTTCTGCTGCTTACGATTTCCTAGGGGCATATATATATTGACTTAAAACTTCTAGATTATTCTAAATAGATCATTCTCGTAACTTGGGGGCAAGGCCTAGCAGCGCCAAAGTTGTCAACTCATCAAGTAGCAGACGAATACCAATGCAAAAGCGATCAACTCTCTCTCTCAGCTAACTCTGCGAAACATTAAAAATTAGAGTAAATCTATTTCCAGAAATTTCATGTACTTTCTAACCACGTGGTAAATATAAGAATTGTGTAATCTCTCGTATTCATACCTCGTTTGGTTCGTACAGCAAACCTAAAACGAGTTTATATAAGACCTTGTAACACAATATGTGAAATAAAAAGTAAATTCTTAAAAATAACGTAAATTTACATACACTGACTTGAATGAAAAATACAATAAAATGAATGATGAAAGTTTTTTGTAATTTACATACAATTACTTGAACCTACATGAGAGGAACTCATTTTACGAGCTGGCTATACATCTCTTAAATACATAAATGAAATACATGAATAAAATATTTACTATATTCTAGACCAGCTTCGTAAGAATATATATATATATATATATATATATATATATATATATATATATATATATATATATATATATATATATATATATACAATGAATGTGTATATGTATGTATATAAAGAACATGATAAATTTGAAGAGAATCCTCTTCATTCCCTTTTTTTTACTTTATCCCATCTTCTTTATTAGTCCACTCGAAATCATTATTGATTTTCATCCTTAAAGAAACTATAATAAACGAATATCCATATTCACTATTGTTTCTGAAAAGATTTCGTTGAATCTAATCACCACAAATCAACCTGAATTATTCATAGAAATGACAATATATCAAAGTTATATCTAAAATTATTTATACTTTACAAAGGCAAACGAATTCTACATGTCTCTATTCATAGGTTATTAATGAAACATCTATTTCAATGTTGTTACTGTTCTTGAAATATATTATCTTAATTGTTAATTACTTCTCTTGTAGTTTATTTATTTCCTTATTCCCTTTCCTCACTGCGCTATTTATCCCTGCGCTTATAACATCCTGATTTTCCAGGATAATAATAATAATAATAATAATAATAATAATAATAATAATAATAATAATAATAATAATAAATCTGACAACAAAAATCTCCATTGATCCGTATCCAAAGAAGGGCAATTTGAATGTTGAAGAGAGGGTTGATATTGTATTATTTCATGATTTTCCAAAATCAATACATCTGTATAATTTTACTTTTAAATGACGCAAATGTCAACAGCGTCCTTATCATCATCATCACCATCATCAGGTTACCAAATTCAGTTACGTCTCTTGACCTACTTCTCCAAAACTAACTATCGGTTCCTTTCTCTTATTTTCGTCGGTGGTAACCTTAATTGTTTAATTGAGTTAAGAGTTAAAACTTCAATGGTGTACAGGTTTTACAGTTGCTCATATAACGACTTCAAACTTTCTGATTTTTTGCCTTGAATAACAACATTAACACCAGAAATGAGCCATGATACGTCAACGAAGGTTGTCTAAGGCCACAGTTGCCACTGCATTCCCAATCACCTCTCAGGAACATTAATTAGAATCTATGGCACAATAAATTAATTACTATACCTTCATTATTTTTCATATTCCACAGGTGAAGTTGTTCTTCAAGTGAATCAAGATTTATCATATATCCACCAAATCAACCAAATAATAATAATATGAGAGTGCACTCGGGCACTCTATTCTATCTTATTTTTCTTCCTCTTGTTTTGTTGAAGTTTTTTATAGTTTATATATGAAAAAACATTTTTCAATGTTATTACTGGCTTCAAAGTATCTTATTTAAATTATTCATTACTTCTCTCGTTATTTATTTATTTCCTTGTTACCTTTCCTCACTGGGCTATTTTTCCTGGAGCCCTTAGGCTTAAAGCATACTGCTTTCCAACTAGGTAATAATAATAATAATAATAATAATAATAATAATAATAATAATAATAATCCTGGTGAAAACAAATGAAGCTTTTTGTACTTATTCCCATTCACCAAACCAACCTACCTCCAGATAACTAATTCCTAAGAACTACTTTCCCATATTCAAATACATCTTCATAACTCGCTTCCCCGATTATTTCCAGCCTCGTATCGTACGGGTCTCGAAGCTCCGCCGTCGGAGCGTCGCCCTCGAGTTGCCCAAGCCTGCGGAGGACGATGCCCCTCGGGAGGAGGCCGAGTGGGTCGAGTGGAGGAGGGTGCACGACAGAGTCACAAATTGGTTGACTGACAATTCCCAAGTGGAGGCTGATGAGTCCCATGTCATCGCCATGCTTATGGAGACGGATCAGAAGAAGAGCATCTTTCTGAAATAGATGTTTTATTCATATCTCTCTCTCTCTCTCTCTCTCTCTCTCTCTCTCTCTCTATATATATATATATATATATATATATATATATATATATATATATACATATATATATATATATATATATATATATATATATATATATATAATATATATATATATATATATATATATATATATATATATATACATAAAATATATATGTATATTTATATATGTATATATATATATGTGTGTGTGCGTGTGTGTTTACTTATATATATATATATATATATATATATATATATATATATATATATATATGCATATATATACATACACATACATATATATATACTGTATATATACTTGCATATAAATATACATATATGTATATATATGTGTGTGTTTATAAATATTTCTATGTGCATATATATATATATATATATATATATATATATATATATACACTGTATATATATATATATATATATATATATATATATATATATATATATATATATATATATATATATATATATATATATATATATATATATATTCTGTATAAATATATATATATATATATATATATATATATATATATATATATAATATTTATAATGCCTATCTATCTATCTGTCTATCTACTGTATATGTGTCATTATTTAATATTTGAGAAAGTATTAATCTATGAAAGAGAATGTATCATTCTTTTAGTCTATATATCTATAATGATACATATATCATCTCACTTCTTTTACACAAGTATGAAGAATGTGTCCAGCAAACAATAAATGCATCAATCTCTCTCTCTCTCTCTCTCTCTCTCTCTCTCTCTCTCTCTCTCTCTCTGGTGGATGTACGAGGTGCCTCACACAGAGGGACCTGGGCGAACCCAAACATAGAATAAGGCTTTCTCTCTCTCTCTCTCTCTCTCTCTCTCTCTCTCTCTCTCTCTCTCTCTCTCTCTCTCTCTCTCTCTCTCTCCATGTCTCAAGCTAACAAATCAGCTAGCATTACTGAATATAAGATTTGAATAAATTGTTCTCTTCCTCAAAACGCCTTTGTTATTAGAAGAATTTTTTTTTTTTAGGTAGCTATGTCAAGGCTATGCCAGTCTATAATTCTCAATTATATGATCATGTTATACTGTAGTTTGTGACAGCAGGACTCTATGTTAATGTACATGATGAATATATATTACGCATGTATAATTCTTTCATTTTTGATACACGAGTACACACACAAAAAGAAGAAAGTCCAACTCAGCCAAACACGAAATAAAAAAAGAAAAGAAAAATAATACAAGACAAAAAATATGCAACAAATAATTAATAGCATAATGAATAAAAAAAAAAAAAAGAAGATATAAATAGATAAATAAATAATGCCCAGAAGAGAAGGCATACGTTTCTCGTTAACGTAATGACGATTTAAAGTCTTATAATAAAAACGAGAAGAAGAAGACAACAACAAACAAAAGAAAATTATAAATCGAACTTTAAAAGAAACAAAAGATAAATTGAAGTTGTTTTTTAACCGGAAAATCCGGCTTAGCACCAAAACTGCGTAGTGGGGGACTTGGAATATCTTGCACATTTACGCTCCAAGATGGACAAGCGCTTAATTCACATACGCACGAATACACATACTGTATCTATCTATTATTATTATTATTATTATTATTATTATTACTATCCAAGCTACAACCCTAATTGGAAAAGCAAGATGCTATAAGCCCAGGGGCTCCAATAGGGAAAAATAGCCCAGTGAGGAAAGGAAATAAGGAAATAAATAACTGAAGAGAACAAATTAACAATAAATCATTCTAAAAAAAGTAATGTCAAAAGAGATATATCATATATAAACTATTACCAACGTCAACAACAAATATGTCATATATAAACTATAAAAAGACTCATGTCCGCCTGGTCAACAAAAAAGTATTTGCTCCAACTTTGAACTTTTGAAGTTCTACTGATTCAACAACCCGATTAGGAAGATCATTCCACAACTTGGTAACAGCTGGAATAAAACTTCTAGAGTACTGCGTAGTATTGAGTCTTATGATTGAGAAGGCCTGGCTATTAGAATTAACTGCCTGCCTAGTATTACGAACAGGATAGAATTGTCCAGGGAGATCTGAATGTAAAGGATGGTCAGAGTTATGAAAAATCTTATGCAACATGCATAATGAACTAATTGAACGACGGTGCCAGAGATTAATATCTAGATCAGGAATAAGAAATTTAATAGACCGTAAGTTTCTGTCCAACAAATTAAGATGAGAATCAGCAGCTGAAGACCAGACAGGAGAACAATACTCAAAACAAGGTAGAATAAAAGAATTAAAACACTTCTTCAGAATAGATTGATCACCGAATATCTTAAAAGACTTTCTCAATAAGCCAATTTTTTGTGCAATTGAAGAAGACACAGACCTTATATGTTTCTCAAAAGTAAATTTGCTGTCGAGAATCACACCTAAAATTTTGAAAGAGTCATACAAATTTAAAGAAACATTATCAATACTGAGATCCGGATGTTGAGGAGCCACCGTCCTTGACCTACTTACAATCATACTTTGAGTTTTGTTAGGATTCAACTTCATACCCCATAATTTGCACCATGCACTAATTTTAGCTAAATCTCTATTAAGGGATTCACCAACCCCAGATCTACATTCAGGGGATGGAATTGATGCAAAGAGAGTAGCATCATCTGCATATGCAACAAGCTTATTTTCTAGGCCAAACCACATGTCATGTGTATATAGTATGAAAAGTAATGGGCCAAGAACACTACCCTGTGGAACACCGGATATCACATTCCTATACTCACTATGGTGCCCATCAACAACAACTCTTTGAGATCTACTACTTAAAAAATCAATAATAATGCTGAGAAACGACCCACCCACTCCCAACTGTTTCAGTTTGAAAACAAGGGCCTCATGATTAACACGGTCAAAGGCAGCACTAAAATCAAGGCCAATCATACGAACTTCCCGACCACAATCAAAAGATTTCTGTACTGCATTGGAGATTGTAAGAAGGGCATCACATGCTCCAAGGCCTTTACGAAAACCAAATTGCAAACTAGGGAATAGATGATTACCTTCAGCAAACCTATTAAGACGTTTTGCCAGAAGACGTTCAAAAACTTTAGATAATATGGGAGTTATGGAAATTGGGCGGTAATCAGTGGGACTTGAGCTACCACAAACACATTTACATAGAGGAGTAACATTACCAATTCTCCAACAAGTGCTAAAAGCTCCTCTTCTTGCTAACTTGCGTAAAATAACAGATAACTTTGGAGCTAAGAAATCTGCTGTCTTTATAAAAAACAAAGGAAAAATACCATTAGGGTCTACACCTCCATAAGCATCAAGGTCCATCAACAGAGCTTTAATCTCACGAGATCGAAAAGCTAAACTAGTTAGTTTAGCCTCAGGAAAACAGGAATGAGGAAGTTCAAGTTTTTCATTACTCTGTTTACTGTCAAAAACATCAGCCAAAAGGGTTGCCTTTTCCTTTGGACAGTGAGTGACTGAGCCATCTGGTTTAAGTAAAGGAGGAACTGTTGCATCTACACCAAAGAGTGCAGATTTAAGGGTAGACCACCATTTATGTTCCTGAGTTGTACCAGAGAGGGTTTCTTTTATGATTAAATTGTACTCCTTTTCAGTTGAGGCATAAACTCTCTGAGCAAAAGCTCGAAGCTGAGTATAGTTGTTCCAGGTCAAATCTGATCTGTTACCCTTCCAAAGGTGATAGGCCTCCTGCTTCTCCAAATAAGCACGTCTACAATCATCATTGAACCACGGTTTGTCCTTCATTCGGTACCTTAGCACACGAGAAGGGATACGCCTATCAATTATGTTGACTAGATTCTCATTCAAAGGGACAACAGGATCTACACTATTATATAATTGTGACCAATTCAAGCACAAAAGATCATGCAAAATCCCATTCCAGTCTGCTTGGGATTTCATATAAATTTTACAGGAATATGATATATCAGGGACAGGCTGCTCAGTCTTCACTAATAATGAAATCAAGGCATGATCAGAAGTCCCGACTGGAGAACCAACCTTACTAGTTATAACGCCAGGGGAGTCAGTGTATACGAGGTCCAAGCAATTACCAGATCTGTGAGTAGCTTCATTTATGATTTGCTCACAGCCTGATTCAGAGGCAAAGTCTAAAGCTCTTAAGCCATGGCGATCAGTAGGAGAGATAGAACTTAACCACTCCCTATGGTGAGCATTAAAATCACCAACAAAGACAAAAGAAGCCTTTCTATCATCTTCTTGTATCTTAGCCATAATGGTAAGAAGACAATCGAAGATAGAATCATCCATGTCTGGATTCCGGTAGATCGAACACAAATAAAAGTTGTTATGCCTGCCACAAACTTTTATTACCTGAATCTCATGACATCCACATTGATAGCAGGACTTATGAGAAGCAGGGTACTCGGTCCTAATATACACCGCCATTCCCCTGGCCCTAGGAATGGAATCACGTTTCAGCATTATTGGCTTCTTAAAACCAGTTATAAGGAGCTCGGATGAGTGTCTCATATTAGAAACCAAAGTTTCTGAGCACAAAAGAATATCATACTGTCTGGACGCAACTGTAAGGTCTCGGATATTTGCATGAAGACCACGAATATTGCAATACAGAAGACGACATTGACGAAATCTATGACGTACTGGTCCCGGATTTTGCTCAATGTCTCCAGACAGCATAAGAATTAATAGAAATAATAAAGAGACATCATACTTAAAAACTAGATTAACAAGAATTATAATAAAAACAATATGTACAGAATAATAAAAAAAGTGATTGATGATACCCATAGACTATAGTAAAAAGTCGGAAAAACTGGTCAACATGGAGGAGCCGATACACCATGCAAGGCTAAATACCCTCCAGGATAGCCACTTCAACTGAAGGGAGGACAGTAAGGATGGTTTTGAGAAGAAAAAATCAGAAAAAGGAAAAGACAACCTCTTGATAAACCACCAGGCATCCATGGCCCTTCTATTAAGCCTGCCCAACACACCATTTCAAAAAAACAAGAGGAAGAAAAAAAAAGATAGAAAAAAAGATAGAATAGTGTGCCCGAGTGTACCCTCAAGCAAGAGAACTCTAACCCAAGACAGTGGAAGACCATGGTACAGAGGCTATGGCACTACCCAAGACTAGAGAACAATGGTTTAATTTTGGAGTGTCCTTCTCCTAGAAGAGCTGCTTACCATAGCTAAAGAGTCTCTTCTACCCTTACCAAGAGGAAAGTACACTGAACAAATTGCAGTACAGTAATTAACCCCTTGGGTGAAGAAGTGTTAAGTATCTCATTGTTGTCAGATGTATGAAGAAAGACGAGAATATGTAAAGAATAGGCCAGACTATTCTGTGTAAGTGTAGGCAAAGAAAAAATAAGCCTGCTTATTTTCACATAAGTCTGTGATACTTGAAACTATGCAACTCCCAGATGGCCATATATAAAAACACTGAATATCCAAAGATCCAAACAAAACTCGGTGATTATTTAATTGGAACTATTCAAAAACATCTTAATTTAATTCTTAAACAGGGATTAAGAGCAAGCACTGTTAAGAAATATGGGTGATTGAAAAATATACACACTTTACAAAAATAAATATATTCCATAAAAAGTTACAACACTAATCCAAAAAGGATTTATACCAAAATTAAATTACTCGTAATATTAAATCTGAAGAAAACCTTAAACTAAGACAATAGGAAACATTACCTTAAAAAAATTATACAAACACTTGTTTCACTAAAAATTAATTTATAGAAATATTTAATCTTGATAATTAATGAAAATAGTTAACACTTTAACACTCTAATGAGTATATACTAAATGTTCAAAATTTGTGTCACGACAAAATTTTCGTGAACTATGCGCGAACTGTTCGTGAACGCATCGTGAACAGTGCGGGACAATGCGGGAGGATGCGTGCCAGTGCGTGGCAATGCGTGCCATGCCACGACTGCCACGCACAGTTCACGTCGATTTCACGACTAATTGACGACATGTTCACGAATATGAGCGCGTCGCAGCGTGGCTGTGCCTTCCCACTGACATGGTCACGCATTGATGGCACGACCAGTTCACGCCAGTTCCCGACCACTTTACGCCGGTTCACGACCAGTTCACGCCGGTTCACGACCAGTTCACGCCAGATCACGACGAGTTCACGCTAGTTCACGACTACTCCGCCACAGTGGCACTCGCGTGGGTGTTGGGGGTTATATATAGAGCTTCGAGGACACTGCTCGCCATTCCAGAGCTCGCCAGCGAAGAGACAACATGCCAAGAAGTAGACTGACGAAAGGAAGGGGGAGAAGGCTAGAAGTCAACATGCTAGAGGCAGAGACTGTTGATCGAGATAATTCTCCTCACTCATCAATATCAAGTCTCGATTTCGTGATCCCGGAGACACAGCAGGATACAAGCCAGAGTCAGGCATCCAGTGAGGATGAGATGAAGCAGAAGAAGCGGGTTCGGTTGTCGAAGAAAGAAATCCCTAACTACCACTGGACAGAAGAGGCGGAGACTGTGTTGGCTGACCTTGTGAAGGAGAACCCCATGCTGTTTGACAAGAAGCATAAGGAGTGGATCAACGTGGTAGCCAAGAACAGCCGGTGGGACGAACTTGGAAAGCAGCTGGAGCCTCCTGCCACTGGTGCCCAATGCAAGAAGCGTTACGAGAACTTGAGGACCAGGGTGGGGAAGATTATGAAGGAGAAGAAGAGTGGAGCTGGCCAGGCCGAAAGGAGTGCCCGTGAGGACCACATTATGGAAACGTGGGCTTTCCTTATACAACACATCGTCCGGGGAGAGACAGGCTCCAATGAGCAGTTTCCTGGCTCAGAATCAGGTGCAGTGACGGTCAGCGACGGAGACAATGATGAAGTGAGGTCCACAGGTTCCCACAGCCAAGCATCTACCAGCACCTGGAAGGACAAGGGCAAGGGGAAGCGGTCCACCCCAACAACAATAGACACCACACCCAGTGACACCTGGGTGTCCGACAAGGACTTCAGTACTGTAGTGAAAAATGTGAGAATCCAAATGTCTACATGTAGATTGTATTCCAGTTTCATCCATTGTTTTTGACATAGAATGTGCAATCTGTTGCATTAAAATGCTGTACTAAATTGTTACAATGTTTGTATGTTTCAGATCATGTCCAAAGCAGAATCCTTGGCGACCTCGTTCACCGGCCAGCACAAGATAGTTCATGATTTTGCGTGCCTGCTGGAAGGCCACATGCGTGCCATCCCAGAGGACTACTGGCATGAGTTCCAGATAGAGTGCCTCAACCTTGTACACCGCTACAGGCAGCAGCGTCAGGTCTTCCAGCAGCCACATCAACAACCAATGATGATGATCTGGCCAGCCCCACAGCAGCAGCAACCTTGGCAGCCCCCTCACCAGCAGCAACCTTGGCAGCCCCCTCAGCAGCAGCAACCTTGGCAGCCCCCTCAGCAGCAGCAGTTCTGGCATCCACCTCAACCAGCACCCTTGCAGGCACAGCCATAGCAGCAGCAGCAGCATCGTCCAGCCAGTCATAACTGGATGCCGCCCCAGTCACCACAGTATTCAGGCCAGTCTTCCTGGCCCCGTAACACGGAGTAGCAACCAGGGATGCAACCTCCACCGTCAGCCACCCTTGTCCAGGGTCCTTCACCATCAACCTCATTATCGTCACCCACCCTTGTCCAGGGTCCTTCACCATCAACCTCATTATTGTCACCCACCCTTGTCCAGGCTCCTTCACCAACACCTTCATTGTCGTCGCTGTCATCCACATTCAAGACACCTCTGACACCACTCAGCTTTCCTGTCCTGACCCCGGGGTCCCTCGAGAGCAACCTAGAAGAGGCCATGTCACCCTCACCCCTCTACACCTCCAAGGAACTCAACACCCCACCAGTCCAGCAGGCATCCCCATGCAGCGGTACCACAACCACCAAGGACAAGGACACTGACTGATGAGACACTTGTAAATATTTGTAAATAATTGGACTGTGATACTTGTACATATTTGATGTTTGCTGTTTTAATGTAAATTAAAATGATTTTTTATTTCAAAACACTTATTTTTCTCTATAACCTTAAAATAAAGAGAAAGAAAATGGAAACGAACAAATAATAAAAAGGAAATAAAAATAAACCAAAAAATTTTTTATGTTTGCTGTTTTAATGTAAATAAAATTATTTTTTATTTCAAAACACTTCCATAACCTTAAAATACAGAGAAAGAAAATGGAAACGAAAAAAATAATAAAAAAGAAAGCAAAATAAACTAGAAAATTTTTGATGTTTGCTGTTTTAATATAAATAATATGATTTCTTATTTCAGAACATTTCTATAACCTTAAAATAAAGAGAAAGAAAATGGAAACGAAAAACAATAAAAAAGAAAGAAAAATAAACCAAAAAAATTTTTGTTTGCTGTTTTAATGTAAATAAAATGATTTCTTATTTCAAAACACTTATTTTTTTCTATTACCTTAAAATAAAGAGAAAGAAAATGGAAACGAACAAATAATGAAAAGGAAATAAAAATAAAAAAAAAAATTTTGATGTTTGCTGTTTTAATAGAAATAAAAATGCTTTCTTATTTCAAAACACTTATTTTTCTGTATAACCTTTAAATAAAGTGAAAAAAAGGAAACGAAAAAAAAAATAAAACCCTAAATAAAAAGGAAAGAAAAATAAACCAAAAAATAGAGGGAAAAAAATACCAGCAAGGACACTGACTGAGATGAGATGAGACACTTTCTTATTGAAAAAAAAATAAAGGGCACACAAAAAAGATACGTTTCTTTTATTTAAAAAATGGAACAACTATGCACCTCATGGAGGTACTACAATTTTTTCTTGCCAAGGGACAGCACCAGCAGGGGACATGTAGTAATGTGAAAGGTAGTCTCGCTGATCCTTCTGGGTATGATGGCCAGTTAGAGGCACCAGCCCCTGCAGGTGTTGCTCAGTCCTCCATCCACCAGGGATCAGAGCATGTATGTCCGGATCTTCGTAGTTCACTTCTGACAAAGCGCATGGGTATCTGATGAGGACGAGGTTGTGCAGGACACAGGCACACATGGTGATCAGGTTGATGGTGTCGGGGTTCTGCTGCATCGTCATCAAGAAGCAACGGAACCTTTGACTTAAAATTCCAAAGGCATTCTCCACGACACGTCGGGCACGAGACAACCTGTAGCTTTATATGCGTTCTCGTAGGACTTGTGACCGATGGGAGAATGGTTTCATCATCCAGGTTTGGAGAGCAAAGGCGTCATCCCCTACGAAGTAATAGGGCACTGGGTGGCCATCATTAGGGAGTGGTTCTGGTTGAGGCACTCCAGCTCTGTTGTCTTCAACAGCATCATGCAGAGAACAGTTGCTCCATGTTCCTCCATCCGACGCACCACCCTCTGCCCCAACATCCACATAGAGGAACTTGTAGGTAGCATCTGCCACTGCCATCAGTACAATGCTGTGGAAGCCCTTGTAATTGTAGTAGTAAGAGCCAGCATTGCGTGGCTTTTTTATGGCGATGTGCTTTCCGTCCACAGCCCCCAGACAGTTGTGGTAATTCCATCTGGAGCTGAACCTGGCAGCAACTTCCTTCCAGTCCTCTTCAGTTTAGGGGCAGCGCAGCACTTCGTCCTTGTAGACCGCGATGACGGCTTTACACACCTCGGGTATGAACTTGCAGATGGTACTTGCTTCAACCCTGAAGCTGTACTGCAGACTTTGATAGGAATTTCCAGTGCCTAAAAAGCGGAGGGTGACAGCAAGCTTGAGTCCAACTTGAAGCGGTTCCCTCATGAAGGTGGACTGCCTCTGGAGGTGCGGGGTTAACTTGTCAACCATCTCTTGAAACAGGTCAGGTGTGATTCTGAGGTAATTTTTGTAGCCCCTTTGATCTTCCTTGTGGAGTTCAGTCAATAGACTGTCATACTGTCCAAACTCGTGCCTTCTGGTTAACCATTCCCTGACACACACTTTCCTTTGTATCTTTCTTCGAGGTGGGGTCCCCTTTTGTTTCTCTTTTTCCTCTGCCAGCCTTTTCTGCTGCTCTCCAACAAAGGCTAGAGCAGCTGCCAGGTATAGGTATCTTCTCCTCTTTGCAATGGTGTCTCTGACAGTAAGCATTGTTGTCTCTTCTGAAGCCAATCCAAGAATATCCTCGGGTTGGAGAAGCCCCGTTTTTATATGGCGTGGCCAAGTCGGGACGACTTGCGTGAACTCGTCGTGCCAATGCGGGAATTGCGCAAACTATGCGTGAACTCGTCGTGAACTCGTCGTGAACTTGTCGTGCCAGTTCGTGCCAATGTGGGCACGCATTCGTGAACTCGTCGTGAACTATGCGTGAACTATGCCTGAACTCGTCGTGAACAGTGCGGGAACCTCCCAGTGCGTGCCACAAAAATGTCACGACTTGCCACGACAAATGCGTGCCACAAATTCGTGCAAGTGTCAGCCAGGCTTAAGTGCACAACTAAGTGCTTATGATTTTCTTCTATGGTGCTGTCCTTACTTTGTTATCTACACAACTGGTTTTATTCTGCCGTGTTGCGTCCTCAGAGGAAGCAACTCGGTCACATTGAAATTAAATATTCCGTTCTTGAATTGCTTGCCCACATTACCCAAGTGTTCTTCCCCTTGTTACTGATTTACGATGGAGAAAACAAAACCTCAAGTGAATTTATTATTTTCACCGTAAGGTACAATTGACAAATCAGTCGCAGGCTTTTATTTTCACAGTTTAGATGTTAACTCAGTGTGAAGGAAGTGTCTTGACTTAGTTGTCTCGGGATTCTACCTAAACAATGATAATAATACAGTGTTGATAGTAATCTGGTCACTTCTGAGTCTTGCGAAGATTTTGAGCATAAATCAAGAAAATGTCCAAAATATTTCGCCTTTTTCTTATGTAAGATAATTCCTGAAACGGTGAGACAATGAACTGAAAATCCGGATATATTAGAATGAAGAGGAAATATCAGATGGGTGCCAGAAATTATGGGCATCGTATGTTTTTCTATAGTAGAGTGCTTGACTAACAACACTTTAATCTTCCGGACATCTAGTTTGCTTAAGTAGTTTACGTAGCATAGGATATAACTTACCTATTGTCCGGTAAGCGTAGCTGACGTCTGGTAAATTTAGATAGTGTATGTTCGGTTTGCACAGCGTTTGATAAGCGTTATTGTCGCTTGGTAAGCTTAACACGAGCATGTTGAACTTACATAACGTTTGGTACGCTTTCTTGCGTATGGAGAGCCCAAGGTCTACTGTCTGCCAAGCTTATCTGGCGTCTGCTAAGCTTACCTTGTCATCTTGCATATCCAGTGGTAAGCTTACTTGACATCTGGAAAGTTTACCTAGACCCTAGTATGCTTACGTAGCCTCTATTAAGTTTACCTGTTGTATAATAATGATACTGTTTAGTTGGT
>NC_090753.1:1045656-1055656 GCF_036898095.1 Palaemon carinicauda | reverse complement strand
GTATCTCCAAGACGTGAGAATGAAATTAAAAGAGGGATAAGAATGGGATGGAGAATATTTAGTAAACAAAAGGTCATTATAAAATGCCACTTTCTCTAGAAAGAAAAGTATTTAATTAGATGGTCCTACCAGTATTAACTTATGCATCAGAAATTTGAAGCTAATTAGAACATAAGCTAATTACAACTTAAAGAGCTATGGAAAGAATGACGCGATTAACACTAAGAGACAGAACAATAGCAACATGGATACGAGAGCAAACTAAAGTGAGTGCTGCATATTCTAACAACAAGTAAGAAAAAGGAATGAACGTGGGCAGGACATATAATGAGAATGGCAGATAATAAATAGACATTGGGAATAACAGAATAGGTCTCTAGAGATTATAAACGAATCAGGGGAAGGCAGAGAAGACAATGGATTGACGAGCTAAGAAATATTGTGGGTATAAAGTGGCATACAAGGGCCATAAACAGACATGAATGGAAGGATATATCCGAAACCTTTGTCTTGATGATGATGATGATGATGATTTTATATATATATATATATATATATATATATATATATATATATATATATATATATATATGTGTATATATATTATATTTATATATATTTATGCATATGTATATGTATATATTATATATATATATATATATATATAGAGAGAGAGAGAGAGAGAGAGAGAGAGAGAGAGAGAGAGAGAGAGAGAGAGCAGGTTGGCTAAGGCACCAACCATCCCCAGAGAAACTAGGAGTTATCGGTTCCTTTGACTGGTCAGACGGTACAACATTAGATTCCTCTCACTGGTTATGGCTCCTTTTTCCCTTGTCTACAAATACACAGAATAGTCTGGCATATTCTTCCCACATTCTCCTCAGTCCTCATACACCTAAAAACACCCAGATTACCAAGCAATTCCTCTTCGCTCAAAGGGTTAACTAATGCACTGTAATTGTTCAGTAACTACTTTCCTCTTGGTAAGGGTAGAAGAGACTGTTCTAGAAGAAGGATATTCTAAGATCTAACCATTGTTCTCTGGTCTTGGGTAGTGCTATAGCCTCTGTGAAATGGTCTTCCACTGTCTTGGGTTAGAATTCTCTTGCTTAAGGGTACACTCGGGCACACTGTTCTATCTTATTTCTCTCCCTTTTGTTTTATTTTTTAAGCTTTTATACTTTATATGTGAAAGATCTATTTTAGTATTGTTACTGTTCCAAAAATATTTTATTTCAATCCTTGCAGTAGCCTATATCTAGTTCCTTGTTTCCTCACTGGGTTATTTTTACCTATTGGAACCCTTGGCCTTATATATATATATATATATATATATATATATATATATATATATATATATATATATATATATATATATATATATATATATATATATAGTGTATACGCAACAATGCTCCTGAATTGCTGAGTTGACAGCAACACCAGATTATCTACAATTAATCAACAAATCTTAATTGACACTTCTATTGGAAATAAAGTTGATTTTATACTAAATTCTAACCACCTCAGTGAAGGCAGTCTTCTCCGTGAATGAATGTTTGTCAATTGGAAATTGGTGCTAATAAAATTATAAGAAAATAAATTGGAAAAAGCAGCTGTAATTGGTACCACGACCACTGCAATCCTTTGAGTAATTGTTCGGCTGGGAAATAGTTTCGGTTTATTGGCTTTCTGTACAATAGCTCTCGAACGGTTGTGATTTGGTTAAAACTGGTCATGACGAGGGACTTTGTGCTTACGGTTATTATTCTTAGACGATAAAGTAAATCTCATTCAGTATCAAGTAGTTTTGGAGTCTCTCTCTCTCTCTCTCTCTCTCTCTCTCTCTCTCTCTCTCTCTCTCTCATAAACCTACACTATCCTTCACAAGAATCAATTTGCAGTAAATATGCTTTGCATTGTTTGCTCACCAGAAACTCGTTTTTGGCGACAAAGGATTCATTATGTCGACTCTTCGCTTTTTATTTGCAGAACATTTAAAGTAAACCAATAAACCACCTGTGTTTGGGCGTTCACTTCGAATACACGTGAAATTCTTCGTAATAATACTTAGCAAACACATTTAATATAAGGAGTTGTTGCAAGTCCTTAAACTAGAATACTTTTATGATTAACGATTTTAGTTAGCAAATATTAGTTTTTTTAGTGACGATTCGTCATAGTTATTGTTATTATTATTGATATCATGTTGTTGTTGTTTTACTTGTAAATGCAAAATCAGTACTTATCTATTAACAGCAAATTTTAAACTTTTATTATTATTATTATTATTATTATTATTATTATTATTATTATTTTTATTATTATTATTATTATTATTATTATTTACAGTCGTAGTATTAGTAGTAGTAGTAGTAATATAGCGAGACTATTGAATCGCTCTACAAGACTGTAAGATCTGTTCTTCAGTGAGATGTAAAAAATAACCAAAACAGAGCAATCATAGATTTCTGACCTCCGCCAAAGGTTAATGGAGTCATCCATGGCCTAGGATATATCTGTGTTGGAAATTTCGTCAAAATCCTTCCATTTGTTTTGACGTTATCTTTGAAATGGCGAAAAATGCAAATCCGGGACTAGAATCCGGATCCGGATCATCTCCAAAATGTAATGAAGTCGTTCACGACCTCAGATCTTTCTGTGGTGAAAATTTCATCAAAGTCCATCAAGTAGTTTTGACTTAATCCTGTCCATAGACACAAAGATAAATAAATAAACCGACTTGATCACATAACCTCCTTGGCGGAGGTAATGAAGTTATAGCCTAGCAAGACAAATACTCTACGCAAAATCCTCCGGAATGACGGTGCCATCTTCAGATGGCCAGCTTTGTAAGAGTCGAGTTTGACTCATCATTATGGTAAACCTCCACTTTGTGATAAAAAAAAAAAAAAAGACACATAGGGCAACAGACCACTTAAAATGATACCCACACCCCGTCACCCACCAAGGAACTGAACATCAATCAAAATGACTTGCCCCCAAAACCTCTCATCAAGTTTGGAACTTACCAACTGAAACAAATTGTCGGAGAAGGCACACACCATGTAGAAGCGGAGGATCTCGTCAATCAGGTAGAATTTGGCCAGTTGTCCAGGATAGCCCACCAGGACAGCGAACGTCAGGGCCATCATCTTGATCAGGAACAGGAAGCAGCGTAGGGCCATTAGGCTGGAAAAGATCTGCAGAGGAGAGAATGAGAAAAGATGGTTACTCAAAGGTAATTGTATCTTGGAGACATTTAGTAAGAAGAAGCACAAGTTAACATTGGCTTTCTTTTTTTTGAAGACAGTAAGAAAACTAAAGAATGCAAATTCGCTGGGGGTGATTTTTATTTAACAGTGATTTTCTTTTCTTTTCTTGAAAACAGTAAGAAAAATAATAAATACATGTTGGATAAAGGCTGTATTTCTATTTAACAGTAGTTTTTTTTCGTGAAGACAGGAAGAAAATTGATAAATAGATGTTGGTTAAAGGCTGTATTTATAAATATTTTTTCTCAATAATTCAATATCTGAATACATATGTCCTTTGATATTTTGAATTCCTGAACTTATTTGACTGTTTTGAAATTGTCATATTTTGGCTAAAACTGAAAATGTCATGACAAATACAAGATGATTTTTTGTACAGTTTATCCATTAATGGCCCTTTCATGCCCATTGCAAACAAAGATACATTGCTTTCGCAGAGATGAGTGTCTGGTTTACAAATCATTGAGGCCAGATCTGCAAGAGTCGAGCTGGACTCATTGGGATGGTTGATCTCCTTTTTAATAATAATAATAATAATAATAATAATAATAATTTAGGGGTGCAGGGGCTTTTCCTTACTTTTTTCTAAATTTTTAATGAAAAGTTGGGTATAACACATTTTCAAAAAAATAAGTTCACAATTGAATTCCTTATAATAGGATATTATTGCACGGACAAATCCCTAATTAAAATAAAGCTTAAAAATAAAATATAAACTTCATACTGCAGAGGTTTTCAACCAGGGATATGCGTACCACAGTGGCTACCCTTGTGGTCTGTCAGGGGTACACCCTCTCCCACTAAAAATCATATTGGCATATAAGGAATGTTCGTTCCATTTCAGTGACACTGCTATCGCAAAATGTGAAGCATTACCAAAGCTAAAACTAAAGTGAACCAATTTTATTACAAACATTACAGGAAAAGTTGGGAAGGGGCCTTGGGCGCTGATCATATGTATATATGGTCAGTCTCCTGGGCATTGTCCTGCTTGATAGGGTAATGTCACTGTCCCTTGCTTCTGCCATTCATGAGTTGCCTTTAAACCTTTAAAAGAAACATTGCTGGTTTGTGTGTGGAAAGAGGTGCTTAGGTGTGATGTGGATCAAGGGGATATAATTGTTGATCATCGTTTGTTACTCAAATTTAGTTGTTTTCAGTTTGCTTCTTCAAAGACGTATGTTTTCCTTTTGATTCTTGGTGGTCTGCTATTTGCATGGATTTATTTCTATTTGTATCTTATGGCGTTAGTTTTATGTGTAATTATTCCCTTTTAAATACGTTTAGGCTACATGGTATTACTCTTTACTTTTCATTGTCATGTAATTTCACATTTGTCTTTGAAACTTTTTTTGTGATATGTGTTAATATACGTGTGTGTTGCTGCTAGAACTTAAATCGTGGTAATTTCGTGGATTTTTTCTGTTATTTCGGAAATTTGGGAACCATTTAATGGCAACCAAACCTTTTCGTTGTTATGGCGTTTTTCTTCAGTTTAGGTTAACATAGATTTTGTATAATGTATTATATGTTGGATTCGAATAACATGAGTATATATGTGTCTGTTTGTTTGTTATAGAGGGATAATTTTACATTTCATTTTGACTGTCTTTTGTTTGTTTGTATAGAAATGAAACTATAAGTGAGATTACTCAAGTGTCATATGTGGATGAGATCATGATGAGGGGTAGATGGAGATGTTTTGAGCATGATCTTCGCACTACCTAAGAGAGATTAGTATACGCAACTTTCAACTGTGCTCCACAAGGCACTAGAAGAGTTGGAAGACCCAGGCCTACATGGCTGAGAACTATGAAACGTGAAATAAATGATGAATGGAAAAGTATTGATTTAAAAAGCTCAAGATAGACACGACTGGCGAAATTTAGCCGAGACCCTTTGTGTCAATATGCGTAGGAGGAGATGAGGATGATGATGATAATGACGATTGTTTCCTTCATACATGCACAAAGCACACACACACACACACCCATATATGTATGTATATATATATGTATATATAGACATATATATATTTATATATATATATATATACATATAGATAGATAGATAGATAGATAGATATATATGTATATAAATATATATATATATATATATATATATATATATATATATATATATATATATATATGTATGTATATATGTGTGTGTATATTTATGTATATATATATATACATATATATATGTGTGTGTGTGTGTGTGTGTGTGTGTGTGTGTATACACACAGACACACACATATATCTATCTATCTATATATATATATATATATATATATATATATATATATATATATATACATACATACATACATACATACATACCAAGAAAGGATGGAATTGGCATATGACAGGGTGAAAGTGAGAGAAACTGGTGATCTAGAGGATGAGTGGAAGTTAATAAAGGATTTTTTTTTTTTTATTACGTGATGTATGCGGCAAGAGGATTGCTGGAGGCAGCATAAGGAAGGGTAATGAATGGTGGAATGAAGGAGTAAAGATGAAGTGGGAGAGAAGAAGAGGACATATGAAGAATGGCTGCAGAGTAGTAGTGTAGAGAAGTATGAAAGATATATAAAAGAAATATGTGGAGGTAAAACACAAGGTAGCTGAGGCAAAGAGGGTGGCTGACTGGAGGCAGGGTCAGGTATTGGGTCGTTCGTATGGAGAGAATGAGAAGTTTTGGAAAGAAGTGAAGAGAGTAAGGATGGGTGAATCGAGGAATGAAAAAACAGTGAAAGATGAAAATGGAAGCTTAATGAAAGGAGATGAGGGGAGGAATTGGTGGGCTGAATATTTTGATAGGTTGCTGATTGTTGGGGATAATAGGAAGGCAGATATGATTGTTGTTGCAGGTGTTGAGGTGCCAGTGATTGGAGATTATAATGAGAGAGAGATTACAGGATATGAAGTGAAGAGAGAACTAGATGAAACGAGAGCAGGAAAACCATCTGGTGTGAGGGCTGAGATGTTAAAGGAAGAGGGTGTGACTCTACTTGAATGGTTGCTGAGATTGTTTAATATATCTTTATGTTGTCAATGGTTCCAGTGGACTGGGTGTCTACGTGTATTGTTCTGGTATACAAAGATAAGGGAGATATGCATGAGTGGTGTAATTCAAGGGGTATTAATTTGTTGAGTGTTGTTGGAAAAGTATGGTAGAGTGTTAATTAATAGAATTAAGGATAAAACAGAGGATGCTATCTTAGAAGTGCAAGGTGGTTTCAGGAGGGGTAGGGGATGTATGAATCAGATTTTTATAGTTAGGCAGATATACGAGAAATATTTATCTAAAGGTAAGGATATGTATGTTGCATTTATAGATCTGATCTGGAAAGCTTATGATAGAGTTGATATGGAAGCAATGTGGAATATGATGAGGTCATATGGAATTGGTGGAAGGTTGTTGCAAGCGGGGAAGAGTTTATACATAAGCAGCAAAGCATGTGTTAGGATAGGAAATGAAGTGAGCGAGTGGTTTCCAGTGAGAGTGGGGCTGAGACAGGGATGTGTGATGCCACCATGGTTGTTCAATTTGTTTTTTGTTTATTGATGAAGTTATAAGAGAGGTGAATACTCGAGTGCTTGGTCGAGGATTGAGATTGGTAGATGAGAGTGATCATGAGGGGAAGGTGAATCAGTTGTTATTTCCTGATAATATTGTATTAGTTTCAGACTCAGAGGAGAAGCTGTGTCGAGTAGTGACAGAGTTTGGTAGGATGTGTGAGAGAAGGAAGTTGAGAGTTAATAAGGGTAAGAGATAAAGTTATGAGATACATGAAACAGGAGGGTGGTGCTAGGTTGAATGTCATGTTGAAGGGAGAGTTACTTGATGAACCAGATAAGTTTAAGTATTTGGGGTCTGTTGTTAATGAAAATGATGGAGTAGAAGCAGATGCATGTCAGAGAGTGAATGAAGGATGTTGGGGGCAGTGAAGGAAGTGGTAAAGATTATAGGGTTAAGAATGAATGTAAAGAGAGTTCTTTATGAGCAAGTGATTATACCAACTGTGTTGCATGGATCGGAGCTGTGGAGAAAAAAAGTGATGGAGAGACAGAAATTGAATGCGTTCGAGATGAAGTGGCTGAGGAGTATGGTTGGTGTATCCAGATTAGATAGGGTTAGGAACGAAGTAGTGAGGATAAGAACCGGCATAAGAAATTAATTAGCAGCTAGAGTGGATATAAATGTGTTGAGGTGGTTTGGACATGTAGAGAGAATGGAAAATGGCTGGCTGCTGAAGAAGGTGATAAATGCAAGAGCTGATGGAAGAAGTACTAGAGGAAGGCCAAGGTTTGGTTGGGTGGAAGGAGTGAAGAAAGCTCTGGGTGATAGAAGGATAGATTTGAGAGAGGCAAAAGAGTGTGCTAGAAATAGGAATGAGTGGCGAACAATCGTGACCCAGTTCCGATAGGCCCTACTGCTTCCTCCGGTCACCTTGGCTACCGCTTAGGTAGTTGCAGTAGGGGATTCAGCATATGAAGCTTCATTTGTGGTGGATAACGGGGGAGAGTGGGCTATAGCACCTTAGCAGTGCCAGCCAAACTTGACTGAATCCCTCGTCAGGCTGGGAGGAACGAAGAGAATAAAAATTCCCTTTTGCCCTATTTTTGTGTAGGCTACTCACAAAATTGGTGGTAGTGCCATGGTAGTTAAATAGATATATGTGTGTATATGTGTGTGTGCGCGTAAACCTCCTTCATATGTGTATAATGTTTTCCTCTATAATTGATTTTTGTCCTTTTATACTCTTCTTTAGTTTTATATATAATGAGACGAAAGGGGATTGGGGTACATGACTGACATAAAAAATACCTAAAAGGGTACGGGGTATAAAGGTTGAAACTCTTACTTTATGCTATTAGCAATCTGGATGATATCCTGAAAAAGAAAGTAGAAAAATTCTCCTGACATTTTTATGGCTGGGGAAGGAAAAACTAACTTTTCTTAAGTAGGAGTAATGTCAAAAGAAAGACATATATGCAACGTTAGGAGGAAAGACGCCAAGAAATAATGAGGCCAGTCTGAAATGCATCTATAATGTATGTTTCAAAAGAAAGGAAATCTGTTTTCTATAAAGTTCGTAGCAAGAAAAAAAAAAAGCCTCACAATCCTGAAGTTCCTTTTAGTTAGAAAACAGGTTGTAATTACAAAGGCAAGAACATAAAATTTAGTGTCAATAGAATATATTCTTTAGGAATGGAGGAAGAATAGAGCCCTACAAATGAAGACTAGATCTAGAGAGAAAACAGCTGGAATTAAGTGCCATCAATCTAGAATTGAAATAGAGATCGTTGAAAATAAAATGGCATTAAATTAATTACACAGGAAAGGGTGACTTTAGAATAATTTGACTAAACTTGTTTATAACTAGATTCAATAATATTATTGATCAATAGTTTCTTTAAGACCTAAAACGAGGACATAGAAAATAGAATCTTCTGGTCTGAAAAGGGAGTACTTTATAAAATTGGGGTTCTTAAATATAAAAAAGAGAAAGAATAAGAAGAAGAGGAAGAAAAATTATATTTGCTCTTGCTCATAAGGAAAGGAAAGCTACTTGGGAAGAAAATAACACCACTAGGATACGAAGAAAAAACCTGAACACCTTAAAAGAAACCTGAAGTTCTCTTCGAACGAAAAGAAAGAACTTATTGAAGACCAGCAACATATAAACCTGACATTACTTGATTGTTCACCATCTGCTTACCCGATTGTACTGGGTAACGAGGTCATGCAGGTACCTACAGTGGTCTCGTACCACCTGCACCCTAATGGCACCTGTTTCGGGTTCGACCCAAGACGACCCTTTGAGAGCATCTCCGTTCTTCTCTAAACCCTGAAAAAGAAAGAAGTAAGTCTTAGTTCTCTTAAAATTATTCTTTAATTTTTCACTAATCATATGATATTTTCTATTAACGAGCTATTCTATAGAAGTTACAGTAACCTATTGCAAACGTCCCTGCCTAGCGATCTCTCAGAATGGGGTTCGAGTCACGTTCGAGCTCGATAATTACTTGTAATGTCTGTAACCTCACTATCCTTGTGAACTATGGAGGTCGGGTTTGGGGAGCCCATAGGTTTACTTGCTGAATCATCAGCAGCCATTGCCTGGCCCTCACTGGTCCTAACTTGGGTGAAGAATGGGCTTAGGCGCAGATCATATGCATATATGGTTAATCTATGGCATTGTCCTGCTTGCTAGGGCATTGGCCTTCATGAGTGACCTTTAAACCTTAAAGTTTAGTTTCCAAGTTTATGATGTTTCATGGATTGCACGACAATAATAATAATAATAATAATAATAATAATAATAATAATAATAATAATAATAATAATAATAATAATAATAATAATAATCCATAAAAATTGACAATATTTTCAGGACTTTTAGGCTTGAATTATTGACAATTTAAGTTTCAAGAGTTACGGACATCACATAGCGTGTAAAAAACATATATGGGACTTGTGATGAAAAAGGCTAGCCCCGCCTAAATGGGGATTTCCTCCAGAAGAAAGATCGTTATTACACACAGTATAAAAGAAAAACATATGTTGATACGAATTGCGGTTTCTTCCATAAACATTCCCAAGTGTCCTTTTCAATCTGAAAGTTTTGCTACACTATTTTATAGAAGAAATATAGTCGTGCATAATGTATAATAAACAAATGTTTCTTTCAAGAGTTGGAAAGTTCCTCATATACT
>NC_090753.1:1033156-1038156 GCF_036898095.1 Palaemon carinicauda | reverse complement strand
ATATATATATATATATATATATATATATATATATATATATATATATATATATATATATATATATATTATAAAGGCAATGGCCTACAAGGCTTGTAGCGCTCTTTTAAGCATAGCACATATTCTCTGTAAATAGCCTGTAAATATTGTTTATGCATTTAGGCACAGAATCATCTGCGCTTCATTTTTATGTATGATTCATTATTATATGTCAAGCATGGGCTTTTATATTAATCATAATGTCAATGTCAGAAAACACAAATCCCCCAATTTCTCACCGGTTAGTCACCTGCCCAGCAGGTTGCTACATTGCCATCCGCACAGGTCAATGTACTCTGCCCGTCTCAGAAATAAAGCATCACTTGGCTATGGTCTGTCTGTCGTACCTCACAACTGGTGACCCCGGAGTTTTCTCTTAATGGATTTACAATGGCGATTTCCAAATTAATCATATTAGCTCGCAACTCCATTCACTTCAACACCATTAAAGGACTCATCACGGTGCAAGTTATTTTGTTTGCCGTTAGCAAAGTTTTGCTACGGTGTTTCCCTTAACGTACTCACAATGGCAATTTCACCTGAAATCGTTTGGGCTCGCAACTCCACATACCTCAACGCCACTAACAGACTTATTACCGCGCAAATCATTTTGTGTTCTGGCGTCTCCAAAAGCAGTTTTGTCATGGCAATTAGCGACTACTCTGCTGCTTGGAATTCCTACTCCGTTAGTACACTAAATACGGCTCACAACTGAGTTTTGGAGTGTGAGGTCAGATGACATATTCAGATGTCAGCCGTACCTCGCCCCTTGCAACCGAAGGGCATGGCGCAATATTCCCACAAGTACCGCAAACGGCCACATAGATGTCGATGGGACATATGTTACAGCTGCTTCCATTCACACTGGACGCATCAACGGTATGGTTTTAGCGTGCCGAGTCCCACTTCAGGTTGGCAAACATCACTGATGAAATAAGAAAATCGACATGATGATACCGCTGACACCGGATGCATTTAAAAGAATTTCTTCCTGGCTGAAACAGAGGCCGGGACCCATGAGGTACATCGACCTGAAGAAGATACTGACTTTGGTCTACGACTTCCTGGTACCCCTGAGGGCCCAGCACACCCTCGACCTGATGACAACGCCCTTCGGCAACATCTATCCCTAAACAGCCTGGGACGAACTGACGGACTTCCTCCAGCTGAACGAGCTCAACAGTGATGGGCGGCCCAAGGAGAAAAGCCTGTCATGGGAGATCTTCCTCCGTCACCTTCCCCAAAGCATACGCTCTCAGTTGGAGGGTGCCGAGGACCTGGACGTGCCATCGTTGGTCGCGAAGGCTGACACACTCCATCTGGCATTCCAGGCTGCCAGATATACCGCCACCACCTCCGTCAACGCCGTCACAGAGGAGACAGAAGAGTACCCGAAGGAGCCAGACGAGGTAGGGGTCAACATGATCCACAGCGGGAGATCCCAATACTCCCCCCCACGGCTTCCGCAGCACCGACTGCAGCACCAACGCCTGCAGCGTACCCAACAGCATCAATGACAACAACGAGAGGACCACTACCACAAGAGCCCCGATCATCCCAGAAGGTGCTACTTCCACCGAGTCTGGGGGAAAGGGGCATAGAAGTATGTCCAACCATGCGCCCATACAAAAAATTAGGTGGGTGACCCCTGATCACACGGGCTTCCACATCCTCGATGTCAACTCAGGAAAAGGGTTCCCGGTGGATATCGGCGCTACGGTGTCAACATTCCCACCTTCAAAGGATGACCACGGCCTCCCATCAGATGACAGAGCCTCCCTGGTTGCCACAAACGGCAGCCCCATCACCTGTTACGGGACGAGGGCACTGACGATATCCATCATGGGTCGGGATTACAGCTGGCCTGTCCTGATCACAGATGTCAAGGTGCCCCTCCTAGGCGCCGACTTCCTCACTCACCATGGACTACTAGTAGATGTGCGTCGCAAACGACTAGTCAACCAGGGGACCTACCGATCCCACCACCTCTCCAACGGGCCCAGCCTTCCCAGGGTGTGCTCAGTCACGCCCCATGAATAAGGTCGCATGCTGCAGGAATTCCAAGAGGTCTTCAAACCCGAGCTCCGCCAACTGGGGGGGGGGGGTTTCCCCGCCAAACATGGGATATTCCACCATATCTCAACAACGGACCTCCAAACCCACTGCAGGTTCAGATGCCTCCCGCCACGGAAGCTATAGGACACCAAGCGCACTTTCAAGGAGATGGAGTGCATGGGAATCTACAAAAAGGCGTCCAGCCCGTGGGTCTCTCCACTGCACATGATCAAGAAACCAGACAGGAGCTGGAAGCCCTGCGGTGATTATAGACGCCTAAACCTGGCCACGAAACCTGACCACTACCTGTTACCCAACATGCAGGATCTCACCAGAGCCCTCCATGGGTCCACTATTTTCTCCAAGATGGATTTCTTAAAGTCTTATTTTCAAGTCCCCGTGCACCCCAATGGCATCCCAAAGACGACCATCATCACCCCTTTTGGGTCCTACATCTTCTACTTGACGTTTGACCTGAGAAACGCTAAGGCGACCTTACAGCGTCTGATGGACAGCATCTTAGGGGACCTTCCCTTCTACGCCGTCTATGTCGACGATATCATCGTGTTCTCCAAGACACGGGAAGAACACGTGGGGCACGTGAGGATGGTTTTCAAGCTGCTGTAGGAGAATTGCCTCATGGTACGCTTCGACAAACGTTTGGGGCTAAGGTGGAGATCCTGGAGCATGAGCTCTCAAAAAGGGGCATGCGCCCCGTGGCGTCGAAGGTGGAATCCATAAACAAATTCCTGATGCCGACCTCCATGAAGTTCCTTCTAGAATTCATCGGCATGGCAAACTACTACCGGAGGTTCCTGCTCAATGTCACCAGTGTGATGACCCCCCTTCTCAACGTCCTGAATGGGAAACCGAAGGAGCTACAGTGGAGTCCCCCTCAACAAGAAGCCTTCAAGCAAACAAAGACTGCCTTCTGCAAGGCCACAACCCTGGCCTATCAGGACCCTGGGGCCCTGCTGAGGTTAACTACAGATGCCAGTAACATTGCATGTGGCGCCGTCCTGGAGCAGATGATCAATAACGTGCCCCAACCACTCCCCTTCTTCAGCAGGACGTTAAAACCACCCGAGACTCGCTCCAGCACTTTCAACCGTGAGCTTCTGGCAGTGTACCTCGGTGGCACTTCAAATACCTGCTGGAGGGAACCTCATTTACCTTCCAGATGGACCACCACCCTCTGGTCCACGCGTTCACCAAGCCTGGGGACTCATGGTCCACCCGACAGCAACGACACCTGGCGGCCATCTCTGAGTTCGGGTGCCCTATCAGCTATGTCCCAGGGAGAAAAAAACCCAGTGGCTGACGCTCTGTCAAGAATTAGCATCAACTCCATCCACATCAGGGTGGACTACGAGGACATCGCCCGGGAACAAACAGACGACTCATTCACAGCAGACGCGAGGTCCTGCTCGACCTCCCTTCCGTGGGAGGACATGCGATACCAGCAGAGGCTGCCCTCGACCTTTCATCCCACCGTCGAGAAGAAGGCTAGTATTCAACCTCATCCACGGTCTCTTGCACCCCTCATCGAGGACTACCACCAAGCGGATGACCAACAAGTTCGTGTGGCTGGGGATCAGGAAGGACTCACATGAGTGGGCACGTGCATGCATGGCGTGTCAAACCAGCAAGGTCGGCCGTCACACAGAGTCAGGAGTTGGCAGTTTCCCTCAACCCAAGCGACGGTTCGGACACATCCCCGTCGACATTGTAGGGTCCTTACCACTCTCAGGCAACACCAGGTATCTCCTCACAATCATCGACCATTCAACGAGGTGGCCGATGATGACTCCCATGACCAAAGCATTGATGGACACCAGCGCCCAGGCCCCTCACTCCAGCTGGGTCAGCAGTTTTGGGGTCCCGGATGACATGACCGACAGGGGACCTGCTTTCATCTCGGACCTGTGGGTATCCCTCTCCCGCCTAATGAGGGCCAACCTGCATACCACGATGGCCTACAACTCCACAACCAACTGCATGGTCGAAAGAAGCCATCGATCCCTGAAGGCGGCGTTAATGGCCCGATTCACAGACGAGCATTGAGTCAAGCAACTTCCCAGGGTCCTCCTTGGTCTTCGAACAGCCTTGAAAGCAAACAGCAACGCCTTTTCGGCAGAGAAAGTCTATGGGGAGACGCTCAAGGTCCCTGGCGAGTTTTCCCCTCCAATCCAGACACCGAAAACGTCAGCCTCGTCCAGCTTCATGAAAGGGCAGGGAAATTCACACCCTGCCACAAAACGTATGCAGACAGGACAAAGCACTTCAGGCCTGCCTCGCTAAACACCTGCCCCTACGTCTTCATCAGACAGGACGGTCACTCAAGATCATGGTCCACGGAGCAGAAGACTGGCTGACCATGGACAGATTAAAGCCTGCTCATACAGAAAGAGACGTCGACATGCACGAGCAGCAAGGGCGGCACCCACGAGTGCCTCCCCAAAGCAAACAAATAGAAGACGCAAGAAGCTCGACCAGATGCAGTTCAAAGAAACTACAACCAGCAGTCAAACCCCCTGGTTTTCCCTCACCGGGCAGCATCCTGCAACCTCATATCGAGGATAACGGCCCTCCAGTCCTAGTGTCCCGACGAAGGGGCCACCTGCAACCCATGTCTCGCTACAGAGACTATTATGCTTATTTATGTTTTACCCATTTATTTCTTTTCATACAATCATTAAAATGTTTCCTTTTTTCTTTGGGGGGGGGAGTAGTTGTAAGGACAACGTCCTACAACGCTTGTAGCGCTCTTTTCAGCATAGCACATATTCTCTGTAAATAGCCTGTAAATATTGTTTATGCATTTAGGCGTAGAATCATCTGCGCTTCATTTTTATGTATGATTCATTATTATATGTCAAGCATGGGCTTTTATATTAATCATAATGTCA
>NC_090753.1:1000656-1028156 GCF_036898095.1 Palaemon carinicauda | reverse complement strand
CTCCAAGCACGGGATCTACCATCACATCACGACGACGGGACCTCCTACTCACGCCATATTCCGCCGCCTCCCGCCCCAGAAGCTGAGGGACGCCAAACGCGCCTTTGAGGACATGGAACGCATGGGTATCTGTAAGAAAGCGTCGGGCCCCTGGGCATCTCCCCTACACATGGTAAAGAAGCCTGACGGGACCTGGAGACCTTAAGGCGACTACAGGCGCCTCAACCTCATCACAACGTCCGACATGCCCAACATGCAAGACCTGACGAATGCGTTGCATGGCGCAAAATACTTCACCAAGATGGACCTTCTCAAGTCTTACTTCCAGGTCCCCGTATTTCCAGAGGACATTCCGAAAACTGCCATTGTGACACCGATCAGATCCTACACCTTCGCATACAGTACTCAACCTTCGGTCTACGCTATGCGAGGGCGACCTTCCAATGCCTAATGGATAGCCTCCTGGGCGACCTACCATTCTGCGTCTGCTACGTCGACGATATCCTGATATTCTCAAGGACCAAGGAGGAACACCGGAGGTACGTCCACGCCGTCCTCAAACGCCTACAGGAGAATGGCCTGGTTGTACGTTTCGACAAATGCACATTCGGCGCTGAAGGAGTGGACTTTCTCGGTTATCGCGTGTCCTCGAGTGGGGTAAAACCCATGACAACCAAGGTGGACGCCATCAGAAAGTTCCCGATACCTACGACCACCCGCCAACTTCAGGAGTTCCTGGGGATGGTCAATTACTACAGGCGCTTCATCCCCAACGTCGCACAGACCCTGACACCCCTCGACGACGTACTGAAGGGAAAGGCGAAGAAACTTGAGTGGGGTTCCCCACAACAACACGCATTCACCCGGACAAAGGACGCCCTCGCAAAAGCCACCACCCTGGCTTATTTCGACGACAACGCCCCTCTGCGACTGACGACTGACGCCAGCAACGTCGCCTGTGGGGCTGTGCTGGAACAGCTCGTCGATGATTCTCCTCGACCATTGGCATTCTTCAGCAGAAAACTGAAACCCGCCGAGACAAGATACAGCACCTTCGATAGGGAGCTCCTCGCCGTCCGCCACTTCAGGCACATCCTGGAGGGCACACCCTTCACCATCGCGACGGACCATCAAACCCTCGTACACGCCTTCACAAAATCGACAGACGCATGGTCCTCCCGACAACAACTTCATCTCGCAGCAATCGCCGAATTTGGGTGCACCATAAGCTACATTCCCGGAAAGAAAAACCCAGTCGCAGACACCCTTTCAAGGATTGAAATCGACGCAATCCACCTGGGAATTGACTACGCCAACCTCGCATCCAAGCAGCGCACCGACTTAGAGGCACAGGATCACCTGACGGGGCCATCCGCGCTAAAGATAACTGCAATTCCCCTCGGGCCAGCAGGAGTAACTATCCTCTGCGACACCAGCACCGGCCGCCAACGTCCCTGGATTCCGGCTTCCTGCAGAAGAAAAATATTCGACATCATCCATGGACTTTTACACCCCTTGGGACGCACCACTGCTCGCCTCCTGTCTGAAAAGTTCATCTGGCCAGGGATAAAAAAGGACGCCCGGGAATGGGCGAAGACATGCATCAACTGCCAGACAAGCAAGATCAGCCATCACACCGAATCGGGGATAGGTGATTTTCCCCAACCGAAAAGACGTTTCGGTCACATACACATCGACGTCGTGGGACCTTTGCCGCCTTCGGAATCTGCTCGCTACCTGCTGACAATCATCGATCGCTCCACGAGGTGGTTGGAAGCATCACCGATGACCGAAGCTACAACCCAAGCATGCGCCGAAGCCCTTTTGTCAAGCTGGGTGAGCAGATTTGGCGTTCTTGACGACATCACGACAGACAGAGGCCCCGCTTTCCTGTCAGAGATATGGCTCGCTCTGGCAAACCTGATGGGAACGACACTCCACAGCACCACGGCATACAACCCCGCAGCAAACGGCATGGTCGAACGAACTCATCGCGCCCTCAAGGCGTCACTGATGGCGAGCTGCACCGACGGGGACTGGAAATCACGACTTCCTTGGGTACTTATCGGCCTTCGCACCGCCCCTCGCACAGATGGCGAGCCATCGCCCGCTGAAAAGGTTTACAGAGAGGCGCTCGCAGTTCCCGGCGAATTCTTTCCCACATCAACCGACGACACGCAGCTGGATCATCTTAGGGACATCGCCAGGAAGTTCAGGCCATGTCTTAAAACTTACCAGGACAGAACTAAGCATTTCAAGCCGAGGAACCTGGATGACTGCGGGTATGTTTTCGTCCGTGTCGACGCTCATCGACAGCCGCTAACCAGACCTTATCGAGGCCCCTACCGAGTAATCAAAAAAACGACGAAAGCCTTCCTTCTCGACGTGCATGGCCAAGAGGACTGGGTCTCAACAGACTGCGTGAAACTGGCGTTTCTCGAAGGGAGCGACACTGCCTCCACGGGACCTGGCAGATCCAGAGTGCCACCTCAAAACAAGGCGCCCAATGAGAAGAAAAGCAACAAACGACGACGAGAGGTAGAGATCCATACGCCGACCGCCGACGCGCCCCTCCGTTCAAGAACAAGAGGAACCCTCCGATGCCCGAAACGATATAAAGATTAGTCTCATCAGCCCTCTACGCCGCCTGATGTCTTGGGGGGGGGGAATACTTGTAAGGACATCACTCCCTCCATCGTCCAGCATTCTCATCGAATTCTCCATTTCATTTAAATTCTCTTTTCACCACACTGTGGCTAACTGTATATATTTATTCCGCTCCATCAGAGCTACAATTTCATGTATTTATTATTTCACTACCTATTTCTATTGACTTGTATTTCAAGTATTTGTACGTGTGAAAAAACACACATATTGTGGCTGTTATTTCAAGCCAGATTGGCGCCTGCGCGCATGCTACTTTTCCGTCCGCACCTTGTATTATATTCACGCACATGTTTGAATAAACCGTCAGTTGTCGTTGGTGATAGCTCGTCTCACTGTCCTTACACATGCACAAACCATCTAAATCTACCCCTAACCATGATCCCATCCACATTTGGCACTCGAATAATCTCTCTTATATTTTCATTTATAGACCTGTCCTGCCATTTAACTCCCAATATCCTTCCGAGGGCTTTGTTCTTAAAATCTGTTGGATATTGTTTCATTGCCATACCACGACCCATGTCCATACAGTAACACCAATCCCACTAAACTGATATATAGCCTGATTTTTATATGTAATTTCAGGCAATTTAATTTCCAAATTTTACTTAACCTAGCCATTGTCTGATTTTCTTTTTTGACAATCTTTTATTAGACTCCAATTCTAAAGATCCCTTGTTAGAGATCATAGTTCCTAAATATTTAAATGATTCCACCTCATTAATCGTTTCTCCTTCTAATGATATATGATCTTCTAATGCATATTCCGTTCTCATAATCTCTGTCTTTCTTTTATTTATCTTGATTCCAACCTAATGCATTTTGGTAAGCAAGCTTTTCAATTCCTGTAGTCTTCGGCTGATAAGGACAGCATCATCAGCATACTCTGGGTCAGCTAATTTTCTGTTACTAATAGATTCCAATCCCTTTCCACCATCCCCAATTGTTCTATACATTACAAAATCCATGAGTAGGATAAACAACATAGGCTACAACACATTCCCTTGGAGTACTGTGCTGTTTACTGGAAATTCATTTGATATGCCTCCACTAACAGCAACTTTGCACTTGTTATGCTCATTAACAGACATTATCAAATATACATATTTGAGAATAACTCCATAATAACGCAGGACTCTCCATAAAATTCCCGGTGTACACTATCAAAGGCTTTTTCATAGTCCTCAAATGCCACCAAAAGTGGATTTCTATATTCTACACATTGCTGTACCACACGTCGTAAAATGAACATTTGGTCAGTATTTCTATCTTTTTGAAATCCTGCTTGTTCATCTCTCAGCTTTTCATCAATCTTTCTCTCTAGTCTCTTTAGTATGAGCATGCTATATATTTTCATATATTTTAGGGTTGTTGTGGCCTGATTGGTAATGCCTCTGCCTGGTGTTTGCCAGACGGTGTTCCATTCCCGCTCAGAATCGTTAGTTTCTTTAGTGTCCGCAACCTTACCATCCTTGTGAGCTAAGGTTGGGGGGTTTGGAGGAGCCCTATAGATCTATCTGCTGAGTCATCAGCAGCCATTGCCTGGCCCTCCCTGGTCCTAGCTTGGGTCAGTCTCTAGGGCACTGTCCTGCTTGCTAGTGCAATGTCACTGTCCCTTGCCTCTCCCATTCATGAGCGGCCTTTAAACTGACGTGTGATATGCCTCTTTAATTATTGTGATCAGTCAGCTCTCCGTTTTTTTTTTTTTTTTTTTTTTAACCAACACTCCTAGCTCCCATTCATAAGGTTTTGCCTTTTCACGCCACATTCTACAAAATAATCAGTAAGTATTCTGGAGGTCACTTCATTTTCGGCCATTATCATCTGAGCCGTTACTCTATCGTATCCAGGGGCTTTTCATCTTTTTCACTTTTTTAATGATAGCTTCGACTTCAGACTGAATTCATTCAAGGGTACATCAAGGTCTTCATCAGCTTCAGCTATATCAATCAAATTATTCCCTTCATATCTCCTATTCATCCATCCATCCATATACCAAGGCACTTCCCCCAATTTTGGGGGGTAGCCGACACCAACAATGAAACAAAACAAAAAGGGGACCTCTACTCTCTATGTTCCTTCAGCCTAATCAGGGACTCAACCGAGTTCAGCTGGTACTGCTAGGGTGCCACAGCCCAACCTCCCACATTTCCACCACAGATGAAGCTTCATAATGCTGACTCCCCTACTGCTGCTACCTCCGCGGTCATCTAAGGCACCGGAGAAAGCAGCAGGGCCTACTGGAACTGCGTCACAATCGCTCGCCATTCATTCCTATTTCTAGCACGCTCTCTTACCTCTCTCACATCTATCCTCCTATCACCCAGAGCTTTCTTCACACCATCCATCCACCCAAACCTTGGCCTTCCTCTTGTACTTCTCCCATCAACTCTTGCATTCATCACCTTCTTTAGCAGACAACCATTTTCCATTCTCTCAACATGGCCAAACCACCTCAACACATTCATATCCACTCTAGCCGCTAACTCATTTCTTACACCCGTTCTCTCCCTCACCACTTCGTTCCTAACCCTAACTACTCGAGATACACCAACCATACTCCTTAGACACTTCATCTCAAACATATTCAATTTCTGTCTCTCCATCACTTTCATTACCCACAACTCCGATCCATACATCACAGTTGGTACAATCACTTTCTCATATAGAACTCTCTTTACATTCATGCCCAACCCTCTATTTTTTACTACTCCCTTAACTGCCCCCAACACTTTGCAACCTTCATTCATTCTCTGACGTACATCTGCTTCCACTCCACCATTTGCTGCAACAATAGACCCCAAGTACTTAAACTGATCCACCTCCTCAAGTAACACTCCATTCAACATGACATTCAACCTTGCACCACCCTCCCTTCTCGTACATCTCATAACCTTACTCTTACCCACATTAACTCTCAACTTCCTTCTCTCACACACCCTTCCAAATTCTGTCACTAGTCGGTCAAGCTTCTCTTCTGTGTCTGCAACCAGTACAGTATCATCTGCAAACAACAACTGATTTACCTCCCATTCATGGTCATTCTCGTCTACCAGTTTTAATCCTCGTCCAAGCACTCGAGCATTCACCTCTCTCACCACTCCATCAACATACAAGTTAAACAACCACGGTGACATCACACATCCCTGTCTCAGCCCCACTCTCACCGGAAACCAATCACTCACTTCATTTCCTATTCTAACACATGCTTTACTACCTTTGTAGAAACTTTTCACTGCTTGCAACAACCTTCCACCAACTCCATATAACCTCATCACATTCCATATTGCTTCCCTATCAACTCTATCATATGCTTTCTCCAGATCCATAAACGCAACATACACCTCCTTACCTTTTGCTAAATATTTCTCGCATATCTGCCTAACTATAAATATCTGATTCATACAACCCCTACCTCTTCTAAAACCACCCTGTACTTCCAAGATTGCATTCTCTGTTTTATCCTTAATCCTATTAATCAATACTCTACCATACACTTTTCCAACTACACTCAACAAACTAATACCTCTTGAATTACAACACTCATGCATATCTCCCTTACCCTTATATAGTGGTACAATACATGCACAAACCTAATCTACTGGTACCATTGACAACACAAAACATATTAAACAATCTCACCAACCATTTAAGTACAGTCACACCCCCTTCCTTCAACATCTCAGCTTTCACACCATCCATACCAGATGCTTTTCCTACTCTCGTTTCATCTAGTGCTCTCCTCACTTCCTCTATTGTAATCTCTCTCTCATTCTCATCTCCCATCACTGGCACCTCAACACCTGGAACAGCAATTATATCTGCCTCCCTATTATCCTCAACATTCAGCAAACTTTCAAAATATTCCGCCCACCTTTTCCTTGCCTCCTCTCCTTTTAACAACCTTCCATTTCCATCTTTCACTGTCTCTTCAATTCTTGCACCAGCCTTCCTTACTCTCTTCACTTCTTTCCAAAACTTCTTTTTATTCTCTTCATATGACTGACCCAATCCCTGACCCCACCTCAGGTCAGCTGCCCTCTTTGCCTCACGTACCTTGCGCTTTACTTCCACTTTTTTCTCTCTATATTTTTCATACTTCTCTATACTATTACTCTGCAGCCATTCTTCAAAAGCCCTCTTTTTCTCTTCCACTTTTACCTTCACTCCTTCATTCCACCATTCACTGCCCTTCCTCATGCTGCCTCCAACAACCTTCTTGCCACATACATCACTTGCAATCCCAACAAAATTTTCTTTTACTAACTTCCACTCCTCCTCTAAATTACCAGTTTCTCTTACTCTCACCTCGTCATATGCCATTTTCAACCTTTCCTGATATTTACTTTTTACCCCCGGTTTTATTAGCTCTTCAATCCTCACTACCTCCCTTTTACATCCACCTACTCTATTCCCCCACTCTTTTGCTACAACTAATTTTCCTTCCACCAAAAAATGATCAGACATACCGTTAGCCATACCCCTAAACACGTGCACGTCTTTCAATCTTCCAAACATTCTTTTAGTTATCAACACATAATCCATTAATGCCCTTTCTACTACTCTTCCATTTGCCACTCTTACCCATGTATACTTAATTTTATCTTTCTTTTTGAAGAAGCTAGCACTTATTACCATCTCTTGTTCAACACACATGTCTACCAGTCTCTCACCACTCTCATTTTCACCTGGTACGCCATACTTCCCAATGACATCTTCTACCTCTCCAGCGCCCACTCTAGCATTTAAGTCACCCATAACAACTACATAATTCCTTCTACCCAGTCCTTCTACACACCTAGTTAATTCATTCCAGAACTCACTCCGCTCTTCTTCACTTTTCTCACTACCTGGCCCATACGCACTGACAAACGCCCAACATTCCCTACCCAACCTAACCCTTACCCACATTAACCTAGATGATATCTCCTTCCATTCCACTACTTTACCTGTCATCCATTCACTCAGCAATAACGCCACACCCTCTCTCGCTCTTCCCCTTTCAATCCCAGACATTCTACCAGACATTTCACTAAACATCACTTCACATTTTCCTTTCATCTTTGTCTCACACAAGGCCAATACATCCATCCTTCTACTTCTAAACATACTTCCAATCTCACATCTTTTACTCTCTATCGTACTACATCCACGCACATTCAAACACCCCAAAACTATTCATGACATCAATAAAGTGTTCCACCCAATGTTGCCATTCTTCATTTTCTGTTGTTATAACAGATCCATCTCTCTTTTTGATGGGTATATGTTTCTTCTTTTTTACCCATGTAGAGATTGCATTAATAATTCTATGAGCAATTATTACACTATAGCCACTCCCTGTATTCATAGTGTTGTTAACCTCATCTGATTTCCTGTCTAAATATTCTCTCCAGTCATTCCTTGCTTTTCTTTTAACTTCACTTTCAGTACTGGAATACTTAGCATGCTCTACCATGTAATTTTCATTACTTCCTCGACAATTCTCAACAATCAGTTTCTGTCTTTGTCTCCTTTTCATAGTATCCCAAGTATCATTTCATTTTATATCTGTAGTTTTTTGTAACTTCACTACCAATTGACTGATATATGTAATCTTAATATCACACAATTCTGCATTAATTGTCTGCTCTTCGTTTCTTAAAGTCTCCAAGACTACAAATCAATTTCTACATTCAATTGTAAAGGTCTCGCTGTGTTCATGTTCTAAATGCTTAGTTGCTTTAAACCTTCGTATTCTATCTACTTTTCTGTTGGGTGCACGGTTTATATATATACCTACACCGTGGATGTGTGCTTTCAGTTTTAATTCCAGTATGGGGCGCGCGCGCACACACACACACACACACACACACGCACACACACACACACACACACACACACACACACACACATATATATATATATATATATATATATATATATATATATATATATATATATATATATATATATATATATATAACTTTACGTAGTTCTTTTATTCTGGTCCCCTCGGTTATTTGACAAAGTACGAGCTAGTAGCTATTACAATCCAGATATGGAAATAACCAACACAGCGAGATAGAACAGAATTACTCCTAATCATACGCATACATGCATGTGTATTGTGGAGATATACGCTTCAGAGCTAGTGCCGTCGTACCTATAGGGTGAATAAAAAGGGAAAAAAACAAAGTACGACGGCTTTGTTATGTAACACAAATTTGCGAACGAACCTTGTAACCTTTTCAGCGTTAAGCTTTTATCAAAATTTAAGGGAAAATTGTGCCTAAAATGTCTGGTTGATATAACGAACGTGTTTCTTTAATGCAAATTTACATGCTGTTTTTTTAGATGACCTCCATCTTATAGTACACTAACACTACGTCACTACCCTTTCATTGTGACGTCATAGTGGAACACGATTACTGAAATGCACTTACTCTAGTGTGAACGTTCGAGTATTTTATTCAGTTATAAACAGTAGATAAAACACATGGATGCCTTTTATTGAGGTTCCATTATGGATTTGTTCATAAATAAATAAGTTTTTGATAATTGAATAGAAACTGGTTCATTTATCAACAGGTAGTCACTTATTTATAATAATTATGTTAATGTAAACAGCTTGAATTCGAGATTTCGAGGCTGACTTCAAGGCAGCAAATAGTTTACAGTGGTGATGAATCTATTGATAGTTCCTATCGTAAAGATATTTTATAAATAAATACACATAAGTACCGTTGTTTTTAACGCACTTATAAATCTATATATTCTGCTCAACTCCCAAGTATTGACATATAATGAGTGAAAATATTGAATAAAAAAACTGTCAACTTACTTCTGGTGAAATGTTCGCTAGAAAATGTTTGCTACAAGAATCAAGTAGGATTTCAAATAGTTTTGCAGCCGCGAATTTATTGTTGTTGTTGTTACTGTTTTGACAGGTAAAGTAGGCCTTCTGAAGACAATTTAATGTCATTTAGTTAATGTATAGATTTCGTAGAAGTGATTTATCTATCTACTGCTTATTGTCGGTCAAGGTATGTAATAAAATTCGTTAGTTGATTAATAGATAACGTTGGAAGGAGATACGACTTTAGGCCATTGTTTAAGTTTTAGATTTTGTATCTTTATCGGATGTTTACTTACTTACTTTGATGACACAGCTTTTCCGGTCCCACACAGCAGGGAAACCCTGCGAAATATTGTTGCAAAATAGTCTAGTGAGCAAATTGCACCCGTTTTATTTATGAATGACTACGTAAGGCTTCATAGGCTAAGCCCTATTTTGGCAACACTATCCGAGCTTAGGCGCTCAATTGCTAGCCTAGCCTAACTTAAGGTTGGAGGAATGAGGTATATTTGGTTATATTATCGTTACGAACGGTAAAAGTTTTTCTACCGAAAAACAGGTGTTAAATACAGAAAAACGGGGGTTTATGTATGATAGCTGCCACCTGCATGTATGATTACAGCTAATTTAGAATATGGCAATGTAGGGGGCGGGCGTTAGGTAAGTAGGTAAGGACACGGCTTGTAGGTTAGGTTGGGGGGGCGGCGAAGTTGAGGTTAGGGTATTATTTTACTGTATTAGTTGATGTCCATTTTTAATCCACAAGGGAGGAACTGGCTGCTGACATACAAAGGCTCTGAAAAACGTATATTTCCTTAAAAAATAACACTTGTTTTCACCAAATAAAGACATAATCATTCAAGAAATAATAATCAATGGGTTTAATACGCGCAGCTAAGCATGTACCTCTTACCAGTACATAGGCGCATGATGTTTTTCTTTTTCCCAGAGCATAGCGAGCGCATGGTGGAACGAAAGTTGTTAGATTTCTAAGAAATATCCCAGATCTTTGATGGTCTTTCAGGGTTTTATTTATTTGCTACAGAAATGAAGGTCAAATTTTGTGAAAGCCCAAGATTTACAACAGGAAAAACAATTTTTCAGTTCAAAATGTTGTTCCGTCTGTAACTATAATTTGTTCCAACACGGAGTACTTACCTCGAGCTACTTTCTTAGGAGTATCTGGGATCTCCTCCCAACCGACCAGAATTTTGTGTAGTTTACCCTACTCCCATTTTCTATGCGGGGTAACCTCTGGCGGAGTGATATGCACCACGAGGCGACCCCGGGTCAGAGAGCATGCTTGCTCAGGTCTCGATCTCCAGTAAGTTTTCTGGTCGCTTCGCGATAACATCCCGACGAGCTCTCCTTACCCAGTGCGACCCTTTGTGTCCCTGACCCGCTTTGTGACCCACGTGGTCCATTGTGCTCTTCCTTACCCTTTCCTATCCTTTCCTTCTGTGTTCCTGTGTCTCGCGGTGTCTTACTAGTGCGTGATGGAACATCCCCGTCGTTGCCCCCGGCCTGTGGCCGGTAAATCGTGTGGCGCCTTCCTCTTGAAGCCTGAAGTCGACCCGCACTCCTTGTGTTCTTCGTGTAGGGGCAGTGTTTGTTCCCCTACGGCCACGTGTCCGGAATGCGAGTCCTGGAACGAGGTGCAGTGGGTGCGATACGGCACCAAGAAGAAGGCGGCGTCCAGGAGTTTGCCTAGGAAGCCGAGCGTCTCCTCGCCTCTTGCTTTGCCCGGCGCGTCGTTGGATAGAGCTTCTCAGCCGCCTTCCCCTACCCAGAGTAGGGGACGAGGTAAGTCAGTTGCGGGGAAGAGGCCCATTGCTCTTCCCCAGGAGTCTGAAATACCTGATAGTGGGGTTGTATTGTCGGTCCAGGCAAGTGGGGGGCCTGAGGGAGGGACGGGAGTGTGTTCGGAGGCCTGGTGCCAGCAGGGCCCGTCTCTTCCGACGATCGTATGTGGGGAAAGGCTGCTGCAGCCTCTTCTCCCGCTTATGGGGTATGAAGTTGAATCCTAACAAAACTCAAAGTATGATTGTAAGTAGGTCAAGGACGGTGGTTCCTCAACATCCGGATCTCAGTATTGATAATGTTTCTTTAAATATGTATGACTCTTTCAAAATTTTAGGTGTGATTCTCGACAGTAAATTTACTTTTGAGAAACATATAAGGTCTGTGTCTTCTTCAGTTTCACAAAAAATAGGCTTATTGAGAAAGTCTTTCAAGATTTTCGGTGATCAATCTATTCTGAAGAAGTGTTTTAATTCTTTCATTCTACCTTGTTTTGAGTATTGTTCTCCTGTCTGGTCTTCAGCTGCTGATTCTCATCTTAATTTGTTGGACAGAAACTTACGGTCTATTAAATTTCTTATTCCTGATCTAGATATTAATCTCTGGCACCGTCGTTCAATTAGTTCATTATGTATGTTGCATAAGATTTTTCACAACTCTGACCATCCTTTACATTCAGATCTCCCTGGACAATTCTATCCTGTTCGTGATACTAGGCAGGCAGTTAATTCTAATAGCCAGGCCTTCTCCATCACGAGGCTCAATACTACGCAGTACTCTAGAAGTTTTATTCCAGCTGTGACCAAGTTGTGGAATGATCTTCCTAATCGGGTGGTTGAATCAGTAGAACTTCAAAAGTTCAAAGTTGGAGCAAATGCTTTTTTGTTGACCAGGCGGACATAGTTTTTTATAGTTTATTTATGACATATTTGTTTTTGATGTTGATAGTTTATTATATGACATGTCTGTTTTGACGTTGTTTCTTATTTTAGAATGATTTATTGTTAATTTGTTCTCTTCATTTATTTATTTCTTTATTTCCTTTCCTCACTGGGCTATTTTTCCCTGTTGGAGCCCCTGGGCTTATAGCATCTTGCTTTTCCAACTAGGGTTGTAGCTTGGATAGTAATAATAATAATAATAATAATAATATGTCTACAACCGAGGGATACGTCGAGAAGGAGGACTCGCCGCCGTCGGATCCCCTCGCGTGGGCGCCGCTGAGGACGCCCTTCAGGTTACCCATGAGGCTGGAAGAAGAGTTCGAGGCCTGGTTCTCCAGCAAGGAGTGGCCTCACTCCCCACCAGCGCCTTCAGCAACGCTCCCGTCCGTCTTCCTGGAGCCTTCGTCACCGGCCGATCGACACGTGGAACCACCAACAACGAGGCACGACTCAGAACCTTCAGTGCGGTCCTACAGGTCTTCGGGCTCCTCGGTTGAGTCATACTCCTACTCCTCGGAGGACGGATCCCCGAGGGACCATAGGAGACAGCGAGACAGGTCGTGTATCTGAAGGTCACGTTCCCGTTCCAGATCTCGCCACGCCAGGAGGTGCGCTAGATCCCCCAGGAGGAAGTACAAGAGAAGCTGCTCCCCGAGGGAGGAATGGGTGCGTGTCGCCATCCCACGTAGCCAACTTCTGGGAGCTTCAGCTGTCCCGACCACCTCTGGCTGGCTCCCAAGAGCTCGTTCTCCAGCTAAGTGCGTCCCCAGCGGCAGGTCCGAACGCCGGAGAGAGTCGTCACTTCAGGCCCCAGGGGACAGGCATAAGTCCGCGAAGGTTCCGACTCCATCCTCCCAGTGGAAAGAGTCGCCCCTTTGGTCTGGCAGCCGCGTCCCAGCCTGCAGGTCTTCAACGAGCCGACCGGAACGTGAGAGACATCTTACAGCCACGGGCAAGCCCGCAGCAGCCTGGACCTTCGTAGGGAGAGACAAGCCCAGGACGGAGCCCTCCGTCTCAGCGATGATGCCCGTCCTCCATCCAGAACCGCCGAGAGTAGACCGCGACAAGAAGATGCCTCCTCCCCAAGCGGCACCCTCCGTCGGAGGTGCCCCTTCTCAGGCAGAGGAACATCTAACGGAGGGTATAGTAGACGGCGTAGAAGGTTCGGCTGCAGAGGTCTCAGCCTACAGGAGAGTTATAGCCCTCATTAGACATCACGACAGACTGGATGAGCCTAAGCCCTCCACAGATAAAGACTGGCTTTCGTGCCTCGGCAGGCTGATTGATACCCCCGTGCAGCAGAGGCCCTCACTAGCTCTTCCTTTGGCTAGAGACGTTCGGCTGGGCATGGCTCATATAGACAGGATAGTGGCCAGCCACGCAGAAGCCCCCAAGAGTCAGACCACCTCGAAGCTTCTCCAGGGTCTCAAGACCCAGAAACGATTCTACCTCCTTGAAGGGCGCCGCGCGGGTCCCTGTACGGTAGAGCCAGCAGTCGCCATCCTAGGCCAGGGGGCCGCAGAAGAAAGGGCTACCACTGCCCCGTGCGCCAACAGTCTCCACGTAGTACTCTCACGCACGCGCCAATGCACCCTCCCTTGCGCAACCAGTCACACGCTTCGGCGCATTCTAGGGAGAATGCACAAAACTACACTGCCTTATTGCGCGCCATTGCTCTTCGTCACTTTCCTGTGCCCTCCTGCGCAGTTACGGTCCCGGATCCAATGCGCCAGCTCTTGCCAAAGAGTCAAGGCTCGCAGATCCAATGCACCAGCTCTTGCCTAAGAACCAGCGCTTGCCTGCTCTCCAGGCAGGTATTAAGCACCAGCATCATCCTGTGTGCCATCGCTCCAGTACTCTCCTACTCTCTCGCGCAATTGTCAGTAAAAAGGAATAAAACTTTTTGGACAGGTCATCATTGCCCCATTCCTCCCTGCAAAAACTTAAACATTGCCACCGGGAAAAGAGGAATCAGGCTTCACAGAAGGATTCAAGATCCCGAAGATTCCATCCTACAAGGGGAATCGAAACGGGAATCCTTGGTCCCTGTCTCTTCGGAAGTTTCTTTTTCCTTGACAGACCACCGTCAGCAAACAGGAAAGCATCAACAGACTGATCTCTAGATCACTGTTTGCTGATGGCTAGTTCACAGTTTACTGATCGCTAGGTTGCCGATCACCAGATCGCCAATTGCTAGCTCAATGCTGATCTTTGACCTCTAGTCCCTCCAATGACTAACGATCTCCAATTGGTAGCGTTTCCAATCACCGATTGCTAGTCAGTAACCAGTCATCAGCTTGCTGATCACTAGATCACCGATGGGCAGCTCATCTTTCTTCGATCATTGAACTCAGCTCTCTGATCTCTGACCAGCCCATCTTCAGCTTGCTCATCTCTGACCAACCAGGGGGGACCATAATCAGCTTGCTGGTCTCGACTCACCATCGGCTCACAGACCACCGATTTATCGGTCATCGGCAATTTGCCAGCAGTTCATGACTCGAACTTACTAGTCAACCGCTTCCTGTAGTTAGATCAGAAGGTATACAACATACTTCTCGCTACTGGCCGTTCGCCATCACACTAAAGTGATCGGCAAACGTTCGACAACCCTCATCAACGGCTTGCTGACAGGGAACTACTTGCGAGCACTCTCCAACTGCACAGTAACCACGATACCCAACGGTTAACCATTGATTAACATTCGCCAGATTGATTCTATTCTAAGGAATAGCATCAATCCCATCAGGGTGCATGGTAAGGCTAAGCGTTGCCTTCCTTCTGTTAGTTAAAGAAATTCTCTCTCAGAGAAGAATTCTTACACTGGGTATCGCGCCTGATCCTTTACAACACGAGTCAAGACTCCAGTGTCGACAATCTTCCATGCAAAAGGATCAGCAAGGAGCTGTCCCTTTGGGTCGATGTCCACACCATGTTGGAGTTCGAACAAGGGCTAAGACCTCAGGTCTTCATTTGCACTCTGGACCTAAAGGACACTTACTCCCAGGTCCAAACCATCCATCTAGGAAGGTTGGAAGATTGTCTAGACAAACAAGAAACACCAGTTCAAGGCACTGTGCTTCGGTCTTTCCACTACACCCATCCTGGTCTCACTGGATCGGTTTCTGTCTCCTCTCTCTCGGGACGACTGACTGACCTTAGCAGACTCAGTGGCAACCTTGCATTAACACTGGAACTTCTGAAGTCTTTTTACCAAGATCCAGTGATCAGGGTAAACCTACGGAAGTCTTCCCTACTTCCCTCCCAGGAGACTGGTGTATCTGGGAATGGTTCTAGACACCAATCTCCACAAAACCTTCTTGAAACGAGAACGACTTCCATTCCAAGAGACTTGAGTCGGAAAAAAGAAGAAAGGAGGGACCATAGTGCTGCACCACACGATTTCAGCCCTCTGGGCAGAGCCCAAAGGTACCTTCACTTAAATCTCTTAAGAAATGAAGGCCAACTTTCCAGTCCTTTAGCAGCCTCATCTGTTCCTAACAGACCACTCAGTGATGTGATGGATGACACACCACACACCACATAGAGACTCACATCGACAAGCAAGAAGGAACGTGCTTGTAGCCTCTTCCCATCTAATAGTATAAACACTAAGATGGGCCAAAGTCCGTTCGGTACCACTATCAGCCCGCTTCATTTCTGACTGGAAGAACGTGCTTGCCGACAATCTGTGCAAAGCATCTCAGATAAGTTATACCGAATGGACTTTGGATCGCCATGTAGCCAACAAAGTCCCGACTTTACGAGGTCCTCCAACTAGGGTGTCTGTTCGCAACGCTCCTGAATCTCAGGCTACCATTTCTCACCAGCCCTAGACCCCAAGGCTCTCTGGCAACAACGGTGGGTACAACAATGACATTTACGTCTCGTCCCTGTTTTATCTGGAGAAGGGCACTCAACAAGGCTAGAACATCGGTCAACCTCTCAAGAACTCTCCTAGCTCCGCTATGGCATTATGCAGAATGGTCTCCAAACCTTTTACAGCTCCTGATAGAGTCTCCAAGAGAACCCTCTCCACATAACAGACAACCCACTTCGACACCTACCGCAAGCTATAGCTTTGCTATGATTGTACGCCTGAAGACTACTTAATACCTCTTTGCGAAAAGGTTGTCTAGATATCTGAGGAATTCCTCAGCATCAGTCTACCAGGCAGTATCGCGTCTTGTGTGGTTGGTGTCATGTGAAAGTGTCTCTCCACTCGATATCTCGATTCCAGCAATAGCGGAATCCTTGAGTATATACAAGAGGAAAAGACCCCCCATTCAGTTTCGACAGGTAAAGATGATCACTCAACCTTGATCCTTCACCTTCAAACTGAAAGATAGGGACACCCTCTCATCGATAGACTTTTCCTAACTCATACGAACTTACAACTTGCCTTTCCCTAGTCAGAATTGAGACCTTCCTCTCAGAACATGGTGCAAATCTCCAATCCCTAAAGGGACACCTCCTTATGTTCCACTTCACCAGGCAACAAATTTTCTCCTGATTTAAGAACACAATGTTCCTACTGTACACACTTGGACAGCAACCATATGAGTCAAGGAACTTCATGGTCTCTCTTTCAACATCGCCCATTATTGAGAAGGGCGAAAGACAATGTTCAGTTTCGTCCCTGAGTATGTCGCCAGACACAGTCTCCATAGGTGACGGATCGTGCACAAGTCTCAACTAGGTAATGGACGATCCAGATCATCAAACTACTGTACCCAGGGTAAGATATGAGACTTTACCTAAAGAAAACGGCAACAGCCTGCCTGGGTCCCCCCTCTTGTCAGCACTGGGAGAGACTAGAGGAGGATCACCGAAACATCATCTCGACATGACGACTCACAGTGTCAGGGGCATAACTATGCCCCTGGTCCTTCTTAGCAGATTACTTTGTGAAGCAGGTTTTACAGGAAAGGATGTGAATGCTCCAGGTGACTTTCACAACCTTTCTCCTGCAAGACGTGCCCCACAGGAACTCGATACGATCTCTATCGGTCTGGTGGTGGCTGCACAACAGCTGGTTGTATACCTCAAGCTCCTTATTGGACAAGTAGCAGGAGGTTGAGGGCACTGTTACCCAGTTTTAGTCTGCGTGAATGAAAAGATTTGACTGGCTCTTATTCTTTTCTTCATCCTACCCTCTCGTGGGAACAGCAGCATCCTGGGTTCTCTGCATAAGCTGACCTCAAACCACTGCAGGTAAACCATGCTCCCTTGTGTACCTAGTATTAAGCTAATACTGTTGCGTCCCCATACCCTGGCGAGGTGGTATAAGGAAGTCTTGGTTACGTCAGGTTTTTCAATATTAAACTTACCCGATAATCATGTAGCTGTCAACTCCGTTGCCCGACAGAATTCTATGGAGGGATACGCCAGCTATCACAATACTAGAAGGGGGTGTACTTACCAGCGCCACCTGTGGCCAGGTACTCAAGTACTTCTTGTTGACACCTCCTCAATTATTCCTCTGTCGTGCTTCCGGCAAGACGTTCTGGGATATGCTTATGATCTTCGAGTTTGTTCACGGCTAATTGGTGAAGTATTCTCTCAGATTTCGGCTGTCGCTTTACTGGAAACCTTCTTATATTAGCTAGATAGCTTTTATATAGTCCTGATATACGGTTAACGATCTTTTGCTTGATTTTGGAAACCCCTTTGGCTAACTCTTTGGATTCAAGATGTCTGACATTTCGCAAGCCCCCTCCCATAGACGATGTAGGTCTTGCAATAGGCGTATTCCGAAGGCCTCGGTAGATCCTCACACCGCTTGTTCTGACTGTAGGGACAGACCCTGTCAGTTAGAAAATCGATGTGAGGAATGCGCCGGACTTTCGGAACTGGAATTTGTCCGTCTTTTAAAATATTCAACTAAGTTAGAGAGAGGTAGAGTTAGGAGGAGTTCTTCTCACTCTTCACTGTTTTCCTCACCTCATGATCCCCTACCTTTTCCTACCCCTGTAGTGGCTACCCCCGAACCTACTGTTTGCCCTCCGCCTGATATGTCTGTTGTTTTGCGTGCTATTCAGGCCTTAGGCGATAAAGTAGAGTCAGTGGTAAGTGACCATAAATCTCTGATGGCCGAAGTTAAGGAACTTAAGGTCAAGAGTGCAGTGGGTGGAATTAGTGCCAGTGCTGTGACGAGTGCTAGTGTCAGTGCAGTGCCAAGTGCTAGTGTCAGTGCCAGTGTGGTGCGTGAGGATACTTCTGTGCGAGCCAGTCGTCCTCCCAGTCCGGGACCTCTTGCAAGCTCCCAAGCCCAGGGGAGAAGCAATGTCGAAGGGCATAAGGGTTCGGCAGGCCTTGTTAGGCGCACAGAAGTATCCTCGGTGGTTGCGGGCGTGTCTTCCAAAGACCGTCACTCCCACCTGCAGACGATTGAGCCCGTCTTTTTCTCGTCCGCTGATCATCTGTCAGGGAAGAAACGTTGGTCTCAGGTCTCGAGACCACTTAAACGCAGAGTCCAGTCCGCGAGTGCTCAGCCAGGTTGCAGTCATTGGCTCAGCTCTGACTCGCCGCAGTCATCTGTCGACTGCACTCCGCCCAAGAGGAGTAAGGTTCTGCCACAACAGAGCTCGACTGTTAAGGCTTTACCTCAGCCTACTGTAGTTTCTGCCGACCCTAAGTGGACTCTACTACAGTCCATGCAAGCACAGCTTTCGGACTTGATGCGTGAGTGTCGGGCTGAGAGTGTTGCGCCTCTGCCTCCGCCTACACTCCCTCCGCCTGCGTTCGCTCCGCCTACGCTCGCTCCGCCTGCGCTTGCTCCGCCTGATCGCAGTACCACCTGCCAGGCGTACGATGTTGAGCCACAGTCTGAGTTTGCTGTTCCCAGTGGTGTTCTGCCTCCGCCTTCTTTAAGGCAACCTTTGCTATGGGATCAGGAGGATTATACCTCTCTTCCTCCGCCTCCCCTTGCTGCTCCACCAGTGGTGCAACTCTCGGCTGAGGTACAACAACCTCTCCCGTGCATGAGTCAGTCTCCTCAGCTCTCGCTGCAGCGAGCTCAACCATCCACAAGGCAAGCTCCACTACACCTTGGCCTTGCGCCTCAGGAGCCTCAGCTTGCGAGACATTTACCTTGTTCTGCGCAGCCTCAACCTCATCACGCTCCGCTCACACCACAGGAACAGGAACTTGCTACTCCGCTTCCACCAACCGCTCAGCAAGCGCAACCCTTGGGTTCAACCTCTCATGCTAGGAGTCAGCCTCCTCCACCCATGCGCCTTCCTTCTGCTTTGTCTGTTATTCAGCCTTTGCAGTCTGAGCCTCAGGTTCTCCCTCAACAGTTACTTGAAGAGGAAACCACTAATATTGTTCCTACTCGTTCTGACTCTGCTGTTCAGCATTCTTGTCCAATATCTTCGCTACACTCTGGTGATGAGGCGTCTGATGATGAGGAGGCACACCTGGATCCCTCGTCAGACGTGGATGAATCCAAGCCTTCTCCACAGTCTATTGACTTTCGTAAGGTCTTGGCTCTGCTTAGGGAGGTTTACCCAGACCACTTTGTCTCTGCTATTCCCCGCTCTCCGCCATCTGAGTTTTCGCTGGGCGTACAACAAGCTAAGTCCTCCTATACTAAGCTAGTCCTAGCAAGGTCCTCTAAGAGAGCATTAAGGATCTTAGGGGAGTGGCTGCAGACTAAGCAACACCTTGGCAAAACTTCTTTCATGTTCCCGCCGTCTAAGCTCACTTCGAAAGCGAGCGTTTGGTATGCCACAGGAGAAGCACCAGGCTTGGGAGTACCTGCCTCTGCCCAGGCTGACTTCTCAAGTCTGGTAGACTCGCCTCGGAGAACTGCAATGAGGCGTTCTAAGGTTTGCTGGACCTTCTCAGACCTGGATCACTTACTGAAAGGACTGTTTAGAGCATTTGAGATGTTCAACTTTCTTGACTGGTGCCTGGGGGCCCTCAGCAAGAAGACCTCTCCTGCGGACAAGGATTCTGCCATGCTATTAATGTCCTGCATGGATAAGGCCATTAGGGATGGATCTGGTGAGCTTGCGTCGATGTTTGTATCAGGGGTTTTGAAGAAAAGGGAACAGCTGTGTACCTTCCTTTCCTCCAGCATTACACCTTGCCAAAGGTCACAACTCCTTTTTGCTCCGCTCTCGAAGTTCCTCTTCCCCGAAGAGCTGGTTAAGGACTTGTCTGCTGCCCTGATACAAAAGGACACACACGATCTTGTAGCCTCATCGGCTCGTAAGTCTAAGGTTGCTACCTCAGTCCCCAAGACTTATCGCTCCCCAGTGGTTGATACCCCTGCTACGAGGTTCATACCGCCCTTTCGTGGTAGAGCCCCCAGCCGAGGAAGCTCCCGTCCAGACTCTTACAGGAGCAAGTCCAGGAAAGGCTCCAGGACATCTAAAGGAAAAAACTGACTCTCCGCATCTCCAGACAGCAGTAGGAGCCAGACTCAAGATCTTCTGGCGAGCCTGGGAGAAGAGAGGTGCAGACGCCCAGTCTGTCAGTTGGCTGAGGAACGGTTACAGGATTCCATTCTGCCTCAAACCACCTCTGACCACATCGCCCATCAACCTCTCTCCCAACTACAAAGAAGAGGACAAGAGGCTAGCATTGCACCAGGAGGTGTCGCTACTTGTGCAGAAGAAGGCAGTGGTTATAGTCCGGGACCATCAATCCCCTGGCTTCTACAACCGTCTCTTTCTTGTGGCCAAGAAGACAGGGGGTTGGAGACCGGTGCTGGACGTCAGCGCGCTCAACGCGTATGTCACCAAGCAGACGTTCACGATGGAGACGACGAAGTCGGTCTTAGCAGCGGTCAGGCAGGAGGACTGGATGGTCTCGTTGGACTTGAAAGATGCCTACTTTCACGTTCCTATTCATCCAGACTCCCAACCTTTCCTGAGATTCGTTTTCGGAAAGGTTGTCTACCAGTTCCAAGCCCTGTGTTTTGGCCTAAGCACAGCTCCTATGGTCTTTACTCATCTGATGAGGAATATAGCAAAATTCCTACACTTATCGGACATCAGAGCCTCCCTCTACTTAGACGACTGGCTGTTGAGAGCCTCCACGAGTCGTCGCTGTCTGGAGAATCTCAATTGGACTTTAGACTTAATCAGAGAACTGGGTCTATTAGTCAACATAGAAAAGTCTCAACTCATTCCCTCCCAATCCATTGTGTACCTGGGAATGGAGATTCGGAGTCAGGATTTTCAGGCTTTTCCATCGGCCCCCAGGATAAGCCAAGCCCTAGAGTGCATCATGAGCATGCTGAAGAGGAGCAGTTGCTCGGTGAGACAGTGGATGAGTCTCACAGGGACCCTTTCTTCTCTGGCCCTGTTCGTCGAGCTAGGGAGACTCCACCTCCGCCCTCTTCAATTCCATCTTGCAGCTCATTGGGACAAGGGTTCGACTCTCGAAGCAGTCTCTATCCCAATCACCCAAGAGATGAAGACCACTCTCCCGTGGTGGAAGCACAACCTCCTTCTCAGGGAGGGTCTATCGTTGGCTATTCAGACCCCCAATCTTCATCTCTTCTCAGATGCATCGGACTCGGGCTGGGGTGCGACCTTGAACGGACGGGAATGCTCGGGAACGTGGAACGAAGAACAGGGATTACTCCACATCAACTGCAAGGAGCTACTAGCAGTTCATTTAGCCCTGTTGAACTTCAAGTCCCTCCTGCTAGGCAAAGTGGTGGAGGTGAACTCAGACAATACCACAGCCTTGGCTTACATCTCCAAGCAAGGAGGGACCCATTCGAGGAGCCTAAACGAGATCGCAAGGGACCTCCTCATTTGGTCAAGAGGTCTAAACCTCACTCTGGTCACGAGGTTCATTCAGGGCGATATGAACGTCTCAGCAGATCGCCTAAGCAGAAGGAATCAGGTCATTCCCACGGAATGGACCCTCCACAAGAGTGTGTGCAACAGACTTTGGACCTTGTGGGGTCAACCTACCATAGATCTGTTTGCCACCTCCATAACCAAGAGACTTCCGCTGTACTGTTCCCCTGTTCCAGACCCTGCAGCAGTTCATGTGGATGCTTTTCTACTAAACTGGTCCCATCTCGACCTGTACGCATTCCCACCGTTCAAGATAATAAACAAAGTTCTGCAGAAATTCATCTCGCACGAAGGGACACGGCTGACGCTGGTTGCTCCCCTTTGGCCTGCAAGAGAATGGTTCACAGAGGTACTTCAATGGCTAGTCGACATCCCCAGGACTCTACCTCTAAGAGTGGACCTTCTACGTCAACCTCACGTAGACAGGTTGCACCCAAACCTCCACGCTCTTCGGCTGACTGCCTTCAGACTGTCGAAAGATTCGCTAGAGCTAGAGGCTTTTCGAAGGAGGCAGCCAGTGCGATTGCCAGAGCGAGAAGGGTTTCCACTCGTAGAGTCTACCAGTCTAACTGGGAGGTCTTCCGAAGCTGGTGTAGAGCCAATTCAATATCCTCTACCAATACCTCTGTGACCCAAATAGCTGACTTCCTTCTACATCTTAGGAATGAGAGATCCCTTTCAGCCCCTACGATTAAAGGGTATAGGAGTATGTTGGCTTCAGTTCTCCGCCACAGAGGTTTGGACCTTTCTTCCAACAAGGACCTTCAAGACATTCTTAAGTCTTTTGAGACGTCTAAAGAGCGTCGTCTATCCACTCCAGGCTGGAACCTAGACGTAGTCTTAAGGTTCCTTATGTCACCTAGGTTCGAACCTCTCCAGTCAGCTTCCTTCAAGGACCTTACCCTCAAGACTCTTTTTCTCGTCTGCCTTGCAACAGCTAAGAGAGTCAGTGAGGTTCATGCCTTCAGCAAGAACATTGGTTTCACGACCGAATCTGCAACATGTTCTTTTCAGCTCGGATTCCTAGCAAAGAACGAACTTCCTTCACGTCCTTGGCCTAGATCGTTTGAAATACCTAGCCTCTCCAACATGGTAGGTAATGAACTAGAGAGAGTTCTTTGCCCTGTCAGAGCTCTCAAATTTTATCTTAAGAGGTCTAAACCTCTTCGAGGACAGTCAGAAGCCTTATGGTGTGCCATCAAGAAACCTTCGAGGCCCATGTCCAAGAATGGGGTTTCATATTATATAAGGCTTCTGATTAGAGAAGCCCACTCTCACTTAAAGGAGGAAGACCTTGCATTGCTGAAGGTAAGGACCCACGAAGTAAGAGCCGTAGCTACTTCGATGGCCTTTAATAAAAACCGTTCTCTGCAGAGCATAATGGATGCAACCTATTGGAGGAGCAAGTCAGTGTTTGCATCATTTTTATCTTAAAGATGTCCAGTCTCTTTACGAGAACTGCTACACCCTGGGACCATTCGTAGCAGCGAGTGCAGTAGTAGGTGAGGGCTCAGCCACTACATTCCCTTAATCCCATAACCTTTTTTAACCTTTCTCTTGAATGCTTTTATTGTTGTTTTTATGGTTGTTACGGTAGGCTAAGAAGCCTTCCGCATCCTTTTGATTTGGCGGGTGGTCTATTCATTCTTGAGAAGCGCCTGGGTTAGAGGTTTTGTAGAGGTCCTTTAGTAGGGGTTGCAACCCCATATACTTTGGCACCTTTGGGTTGATTCAGCCTCCAAGAGGAACGCTGCGCTCAGTAAGGAAGACGAACTTAAAAAAGAGGCAGAGTAACGGTTCAATTCGACTTCCTTACCAGGTACTTATTATTTCATTGTTATTTGAGATAACTGTTATATGAAATATGGGATACTTAGCTATCCTTTAATCTTGTACACTGGTTTTCACCCACCCCCCTGGGTGTGAATCAGCTACATGATTATCGGGTAAGTTTAATATTGAAAAATGTTATTTTTATTAGTAAAATAAATTTTTGAATATACTTACCCGATAATCATGATTTAATCGACCCTCCCTTCCTCCCCATAGAGAACCAGTGGACCGAGGAATAATTGAGGAGGTGTCAACAAGAAGTACTTGAGTACCTGGCCACAGGTGGCGCTGGTAAGTACACCCCCTTCTAGTATTGTGATAGCTGGCGTATCCCTCCATAGAATTCTGTCGGGCAACGGAGTTGACAGCTACATGATTATCGGGTAAGTATATTCAAAAATTTATTTTACTAATAAAAATAACATTTTTCCTACATAGACTCGGAATAACTTTACCTAGACAGTCACACTTCTGCACATCTCAACACACAGCTTGCGTAGGCCGCGGACCTTGCGTAGCAAGGTTTAGCGAGAACAGGGACTCCTTATTTTTGAGTACTAACATACTTGGATAAGGAGTCCCCGGGCAAAGCCAAAAGCCAGATTGGCAGGGACGTCCACCCTTCCTAATGGGTGAGTCACCCCTAATAAATAGCGTAGTTTGTATTCCAGTTACGGAACAAATGACAAATTCGTAGATAATTTGTATTTTTCCTAACTATACAAACCTTAGCTATTTATACAAACTTGCCCACCATCCCTATCCCCCTTGAAGTCCTACCTCCAAGCAAAGTGACTAAATCACAGGTGTGTGAACGGGAGTGGTAGCAAGCTACCCCCCCTACCCCTGCTAACTAGCGGTTTGGGTAGTTAACCCTCGCTAAATTTTAATGGCTTGTCATTTCAGCACCGCCGAAAGTATAACCCCTAATAAATAGCTAAGGTTTGTATAGTTAGGAAAAATACAAATTATCTACGAATTTGGCATTTCACTTTATTGTTTACATTTTCTGAGTCGGATGTTTCTGCTCTCGTTTGTGCATAGCTTCTTGCATGATTACGAGTTTATACTTCCTGGGCACAAGCCCTACTTCTGGTTGCACAGTTACGAGTTTATACTTACTGTGCACGAGCCCTCCTAGTGGTTGGGCGGTTACAAGTTTATACTTCCTGCACACCTATGTCCTTCCCCTACCATATGACAAAGTTTACCATATTTGGGCATGTATGTATGCTGGAGTGTGACGTAGGCAGTTCTGTGACATACACCCCGTTTTCTTAGCACAAGTTTTCATTTCCTTTGTAGCTGTGTTACGTGTTGGGTGTGCAGTATGGACTCTGTAACAAAGTGTAATGTCTGCTCTTTTGGTTATTTCGATGCTTTAACCAAGTTTCCTGGTGTATTGATTAATTTTTTGAAAGCTCATTTTGTTATTCTTCTAAGGTTAAAGGATCCAAAGGGCAATTCTGACTTGGCTGTTTGGGAAGACTAGCATATTTTTTAGTGCAGAGATTCTGTAAAGATTGCTAAGTCTAAAAAAAGACGTCGGTGTCAATCATAAGGTAAGGAATTATTTGTGATTTACTTTTAGTTTGTTACCTTGGAGCGGCAGTCCAGAGCTTGCACCCCCCGTATAGGCCTGTAGCTTGAGAAGGGGGTTACAGGGTCTGGTCCCCTGGCTAGGTCTGTGACCTAGAAAGTGGAATACAAATTACACTATTTAATAGGGGTATTACTTTTGGTATAGCTGAAATGACGAGCCCTTAAAATTTAGCGAGGGTTAACTACCCATACCGCTAGTTAGCGGGGGTAGGGGAGGGTAGCTTGCTACCCCCCCCCCCTCACTTCGCTTTCGGCTCGGATGGTGAACGGACGTTGCCGCTCTTCATCCTCGCCATATATTGGCAGCCATTAATGACTCTTTGCTTTTTCTTTTTTCTAGTGTGTGTTTGTGAAGTTCCCTGGACTCTCCGGCTGCCCTTGTGGAACATTTATGTCTGCAGTGGAGACAGATCCTCACACCCTTTGTCCTTATATGCAGAGGTCAACGGTGTGTAAATAAGTGTACAGTAATGAGTGTAGGGAGTGGTCTTCCTTCCAGTGGGAGAGGTTTGGGCGACGGCGGAAGAAGAAGTCCAAGCAGGATATTTCTTCGAACCTTCGAAGGGAGGAAAACCCAAGGCCTCTTCCTCCGTCTCCCGACCCTCCTCCGAAGCTCCTACTCGTTCGGTTATTCTTCCCCCTCGAAGGGGAGGAACTTTTAATTCTCTATTTATTTTTCCTCAGCGCTTCATGGCGACATCGGTTGTGAAGTCGGTGACTGTGTCCGTGGCTAACATTTTAGCTGTCGATGAGGTCTACTCCCATTTACCCTTCCTTTGACTTCAGCTGACAACGAGTCTTCTCGCCCGTTGCCGATCTCGTCGTCTCCCAACATTCCGCGATTTTCTCTCTCTCCCTACAGGCAATGTTTCAGCACGTATGCAGCTTCCGCTTGTTGAGGATTGCAGGATCAAGGACGATCATCAACCAACGGCTTGTTAGACAATTGCTGAATCGACGGATCTTCCTTCTCCTTAATGATTGCAGGGACGAGACTTATCACCTCGTCCTCCTGGCCAGTCAGGTTGTCGTTCGCGACAACCAGATGTTGGACACCCATTGGGCATCTTTTGTGACAATCATTGATTGCCACAAAGATTGTTCTGATCGCGAGATTGCTGCGATCATGAGATCGTAGGTGATCGTGATCTCAACGTTCTTCTTCTTGAAAAGGAACACCTGTTCGGGTTCATCTTTGGGATTACTCTGACAGGATTCCCATAGGGAAGCCCTTCAGGGACAAGTCAGAATTAAGCCTAGGCTTTTTTCGCTAGCAGCACCTTATGTTAGCCTTCCTTTGAGATAGAACTTGTGGGAAGGAAACCGAGTGCTGCTCGGAGGTTCGCCTTCAACTGTAAGACTTCCCCTTCCGAGGAGAGTCTTTACACAAGTTTTGCGCATGCTTGCGCTCATGCTCAAGATCGTGAGTTATACACTCACGATTGCGAGCTCATGATGCTCGTGGTTTCGATCACAAGCATTTCATGGTCACGATCACAAGCTCAAGTAGCGCTCACGCTTATGATCGTGAGTTACTCACTCATGATTGTGAGCGATATAGTGATCTTGATTGCGATATTACTCCTCCCTCAACCTTTGAGAACGCATGATCGCGCTCATACTGACGAACGAGTCGCTCATGGTTGTGCTCACGCTGACAAGCGTGACGCTTGCGATCACTCATGATAGCGAGCGTGATGCTTGCGATTGCTCGCGCTGACAAGCGTGATGCTCATGATCACGTTCACGAGTGTAACGTTCTTGATCGTGCTCACGCTGATGAGCGAGACACTCGCGATCACTCACATTGACGAGCGGGAGGCTCTTGATAACGCTTACGCTCTCTCGAGAGACGCTTACGATCGTGAGATACACTCTCGGTCTACATCTCTTGAGAATGTTAAAGTGATTGCGAGCGAGATGCTCGTAGTCACATTCACATTCATGAGCCCGATTGTGAAGCCAGTCTTTTCAACTCTTGTATAGGCTCTC
>NC_090753.1:990656-995656 GCF_036898095.1 Palaemon carinicauda | reverse complement strand
TTTGTTGCAAAAATCACATTTCGAATAAGCGTACGAGAGAGAGAGAGAGAGAGAGAGAGAGAGAGAGAGAGAGAGAGAGAGAGAGAGAGAGAGAGAGAGAGAGAGAGAGAGAGATACACATCCTACAAAAGAATAAAATAACATACGTAAAGCTATTATTATTGTTATTATTATTATTGTTGTTGTTAATAAAATTATTATTGTTATTATTATTATCATTATTATTATTGTTATTACTGTACAGTATTATTATCATTATTTATTATTATTATTATTAATACGCGGGGTATCTTGTACTTTGAGTTGGTAACCTACGCATCATATACTGTAAGACGGGTTGTGATTGGTTCAAGCGCTGATAGATGACGAATCAGAACTCAAGTTTTGTTATCTAGCCTGTGATTGGTGTTTTGCCCTCATCTCCAACCCGCAGCATCTAGGTTCTCGCGGGCCCGGGTCGTCCACTTTCTCTTACGACGTATCGCTGAGTAGACGTTCTTAAGTTTGTGAAGTTTAATCTGTGCTGTGTGCGACTGTTTTAAGTTGAACTTTTTGTTAAATCCTACTGTACAATGCCTCCCAAGCGTTCTGCTTCTACTAAGGCTGGTAGTGAGCCTAAACGCCACCGAAGGATGATGACGATTGCTGAGAAGGTTACGCTTCTCGGTTAAAAGACGGTAGAAGTTACGCGGCCGCAGCGCGCCATTTTGGAATCAACGAATCTACTGTTCGCTATATCAAGAAGGACGAGGCGAACATTAGAAAGACGGCTGCAATCACCTTTAGCAGATCAGCGAAGCGAGTCGTTACAACGCGTAATAAAACGATCGTACGCATGGAAGGTGCTTTAGCTGTGTGGATTGCCGACTGCCGGAAGAAGAACATAGCCTTGGATACGAACACCATCCGAACAAAGGCTTTGAGCTTGTATGAGAATTTTGCTGCAAAGGAACCTCAAGACGACGACGGCAACCATGCTGAAGAAGATGATGATGCAGATGATCCTCAACCAGGGACATCCACTGATTCCCAGCCTCAGAAACAACGTTTTTTCCGGCAGCAAAGTATGGTTCGCGAAGTTTCAGAAACGTTTCGCCCTGAAAAGCGTTTCCCTGCATGGCGAGGCTGCTTCGGCTGACACTGCCGCTGCTGAAACTTACGTGAACCAGACGTTCAAGAATATTATCGCCGAAGGCGGATACAAGCCGGAACAAGTCTTTAATATGGATGAGACTGGCTTGTTTTGGAAGAGAATGCCGTCGCGAACTTTCCTGTTCAAAGAGGAAGCCAAAGCCTCTGGCTTTAAAGCATTCAAGGATCGCGTTACCCTCGTGATGTGTGGCAATGCTGCTGGATTTTTGCTAAAGCCGGGGCTTATTTATAAGTCGAAAAATCCTCGCGCTTTGAAAAATAAAAACAAGAATCTCCTTCCCTCGTACTGGATGCATAATCCAAAAGCATGGATTACGAAGATGCTGACCTCCAACTGGTTCCACCAGTGTTTCATCCCGCAAGTCCATGAATATCTCTTAGAGAAGGGCTTGCCATTCAAGATCCTTCTCCTTATGGATAACGCTGGTGGACACGCAACTGACCTGTCGCGTGAGGGCGTTCAGGTTGAGTTCCTGCCACCCAACACCACGTCATTAATTCAACCGATGGACCAGGGGGTTATCAGGGCGTTCAAGGCCCTCTACACGAAGAATACCTTGGCGGACCTCGTTGCGTGTGTGGATGCTGCCCAAGAAGATGAGGATGAAGAATATTCAGAAGGCACTTCAAGAGATGAAACCTGCAACTGTGAATGCGAGCTGGAAGAAGTTGTGGCCCGAGATTGTTTACGACGACGAGGGATTTACACCTGCTGAAATCCAACACTCTGCAGTACGCAAATCTGTGCAGTTGGCTGCCATAATTGGAGGTGACGGGTTTGGCGACATGACGACTGAAGACGTCGACGAGTTGTTGGACTGCCATTCCCAGCCCCTAACTGACGCAGACCTCGAAGACCTGACGAAATCGGCAAGCGAAGAAGACAGTGAAACCCAGGAAGAGACCCAAGAAAATGTCGAAGAAACGGGCTTAACACTAGAACGGCTTGCCAAGGTCTGCAACCATATAAAGGAGGTGAAAGAAGTGTTGCAAGAGTGGGACGAGGATATGGTTCGGTCGATGCAATTCTGCAACAAGGTTGATGACATAATGACTCCCTACAAGATGCTCTTAGATCGAAAAAAGAAGCAGCGGCAACAACTTCCGATCACAATGTTCTTCCAGCCTCGCAAAAAAGAGCCAGTTCCTCCTGCTACTACGCCTTCGGAAGAAATTGAAGAAGTTGAAGAGGTGTCCCAGGAAAAGACACCTCCGTCTGAAGAGACGTAAAATACTACCTGGCTGCACAGTAGAACACATCATCAGCTTCATCATCATCATTTCTACTGTGCAGCAAATTCATCGCCATCATCATTCAAGTTTTTCTTGAACTTCTTTCGTGGTGAGTACAGTAACAATCTTTATTTTTTACTTTAATACTCTAACATTCTAATATTTGTGCCTGTTTTATAGTTTAGTACTGTATGCATTAAGTTAAAGGGAAGGTTTTAAAAGTCTACATGTTGTAACCTATCATATTTTTTTTGTTTAAAATTTACATTTACGTACGTAAAACAATCTCTCTCTCTCTCTCTCTCTCTCTTTCTCTCTCTCTCTCTCTCTCTCTCTCTCTCTCTCTCTCTCTCTCTCTCTCTCTCATAAATTGTTTTCCTGCTTTGCTACGTACAGTATGTACTGTATGATTTTATATAGATACGGTAAATTATATTTGTACTAATAACATATTTTGTAAATGCTTTTACTGTAAATATCATTATTTATCACTTTCATCACGCGCGTTAAATGCCTTCTTTGTTCTGAGCGTGGTTGTTTACTGAGCGTACAGTACTTTATGACGCCGTCGTTTCAGGCGGCGTCATAAAGAAAAACATTTCATTTGGAAGTCCTAAGAAAAATTAAGTAAAACATTGGTAATAAAAAATCAACATACAGTGAACCCTCGTTTATCGCGGTAGATAGGTTCCAGACGCGGCCGCGATAGGTGAAAATCCGCGAAGTAGTAACACCATATTTACCTATTTATTTAACATGTATATTCAGACTTTTAAAACCTTCCCTTGTACGTAGTACTGTTAACAAACTACCCGTTAATGTACAGAACACTTAATGCATGTAATACAGTACCCTAAACTAAAACAGGCACAAATATTAAAGGCGACTTTATATCATGCGTTTCCTAAACACGCCAAAAAGCACGATAAAAAAATGGCAACCAATGTTTTGTTTACGTTTATCTCTGATCTTAAAGAAGAAACAAACGCATTTACACATCTGTTTATAGGTTAGTTTTTGCATCAATTATATTGATTATTCAGTACAGTTTGTTGATTTGGTTATTACTAATGTTTTACTTAATTTTTCTTAGGACTTCCAAATGAAATTTTTTTCTTTATGACACCCGCCTGAAACGACGGCGTCATAAAGTACGCTCAGTAAACAAACTAAGGAATTTAACCCGCATGATGAAAGTGATAAATAATGATATTACAGTAAAAGCTTTTATAAAATATGTTATTACAAATATTATTTACCGTATCTATATAAAATCGTACATACGTAGCAAAGCAGGAAAACAATCTACGAGAGAGAGAGAGAGAGAGAGAGAGAGAGAGAGAGAGAGAGAGAGAGAGAGATTGTTTTACATACGTAAATGTAAATTTTAAACAAAACAAAAATAGCCCCATTTCATATAAAATAGATTACAAATATTTTACTTTATCATATTACAGTAGTCTGTATAATACTGTAAAGTTCAGTACAGTATGTTGTTGTTAAAGTCGTGGCGATGAAATTCTCACGAAACACGCCATTTGATTACAACAGCTGATTCATTCTCCTCTCTCTCTCTCTCTCTCTCTCTCTCTCTCTCTCTCTCTCTCTCCTCTCTCTCTCTCTCTCTCTCTCTCTCTCTCTCTCTCTCTCTTCGTGTTATACAATACTTACATTTAGATGAAGAAACTAAAATTAGTTTTCTTAGTGTCAATTAAATACGAAATGAAATAATTAGGCCGAGTCTACATCCATTTCAATCATAGCCAAAAATAGGGCATCCGATTTCATCAGCAAACCACTATTTTTTGGGAAATATCATTTTATTCTAGAAAATTGCCACTCTTTAAATAGTTAATTGCACATTAAGAAAGCGTGTACTTTTGTTTTTAAATTTCGGGTGTGTTTTAAAAATCGAGTATTGTTGACTTTTTTTTTTTTTTACTTTTGGCTGTGATTAGATCAGCTGTCATCTAGCTGCCGCTCTTGAGTGTGTACGAATACACTAACAAAGTATCATTTATACCATTTCTTAACTTATTCAAACCGTCTACAGTATACAGTTGATATTACATAAACACCAATGTGTTATAACCTATCAAATTTTTTTGTTTATTACATTTAAACCCCCCTCTATCTCTCTCTCTCTCTCTCTCTCTCTCTCTCTCTCTCTCTCTCTCTCTCTCTCTCTCTCTCTCTCTCTCTCTCTCTCTCTCTCTACCTCTCTCTCTCTCTACCTCTCTCTCTCTCTCTCTCTCTCTGTGGGCTACTTTTCACTACCTCCCATTCCTTACCTCTCTCTATCTCTCTAACAAATGATATCTTTGTTGCTCCTCAAAGTTTCATTTATATTGAAAATCAATCATAATTCAATTTTCCTTACTTTCTCCAATCTCGCACCATCGGTCACATCGCGGTATTTTCGATATTTCCGGAAAATCTGCAATATATGTATAGACATGGGTTATGAAAAAAATCCGCGAAGTGGTGAATCCGCGATGGTCGAACCGCGAAGTAGCGAGGGTTCACTGTACTGTATAATCAATATAATCGATGCAAAAACTAACCTATACATATATGTGTACACTAAATGAGTTTGTTTCTTCATTATGATCAGA